>NW_024871301.1:107500-161001 GCF_019054845.1 Dipodomys spectabilis | reverse complement strand
CGGTTCCGGTCAGGACCCGGCCCACGGGCACGGGGGGGGGGGAGGGGGCAGCCTCTGGTGCCGCGCCTCCTCGCACGGATCCCAGCTCCACTGTCGAGAGCTGCGACACCGCAGCTGGCCGGGGAAGGGGTGGGGGATGGGCTCGGTGTCCTCAGCCCCCTTGCTCAGCCGCAGGTGGCTCTCATGCGCACGGGCTCCCAGAAGCCTGGGGAGGCAGAAGTCGATTGGGATGGGCCTGAGGACGAGAGAGGCTAAGCTCTGTGTCTCCATCCCTGACATCACAGGGCCACCTGTGTTCTGCGGTAGTTCTCTTCTGGTATGGAGCCCACCCGGTCTCTGTCCGTCCCCAGGCATGAGCAAGGGCCACGACTTGGGATCTGTGGGGACACGGGGGTGGGAGGCACTCCGTCCTGAGGCCAGGCTGGTGGAGGCCGGCCTAGCAGAGGCTGGCATGGTAGAGGCTGGGCTGGCGGAGGCCGGGCTGGTGCCTGCCTGCCTGGCCAGGCCAAGGCGATCTGGGTGCTGGAATGCTGTTTTCAGCATCTCGCGCATCTGAGTCTGAAGAACCACAGAGCACCCGCGCCCTCTGGCGGCCATTTCTCTCTGTAGCAGCGGGAAGCGGAGGGTGAGCTGTGTGTGCAGCGTCAAGCGGCTGGGTTTGGGGCTGGAGAGAGGCGGGGCTGAGGGGTGGGCAGGCGTTGGAATCCCCCCGGTGTGTGGCCATGGGAGCGTGGGAACGTGGGAGGGCACGGAGGGGTCACCCCAGCCGGGCTCCTGTGGGGTCTGGACAGTTCCGTCCCGGAGCCTCTGCTTGCTGTCCTGGGACTGACCAGGAAGCAGCCTGGACTCGGTCACCATTCCTGCTCAGGGTCGGCCAACACCGGCCATCTCCAGGGGCCCCGGGGTCACCGCCTCCAGAGCTGACCCCTGGCGCGACTGGGTGGACTCCTAAGCTCACAGCTTTGTGGTGCTCGTCCCTGTTAGTTTGCTGCACGGATGTGACCACGGAGGGGATTCACTGGGCCCCTCCACGGAAGCACAGCCCTCCCCCCCAGCTCCTGCCTCGGCCTGTGGGTCTTTTGGGATGGTGCCAATGAGTCTGGTGGGTTTCCTGCTGGCCCCTGGCCCCAGGGTGCTTATCCCCGGTGGACCAGGCTGCCTTCCTCCCGCCCGGGCTTACGCAGCCATCCCGCCCCGTCCCACCCTGTCCAGCCCGCAGAGTTAAGTGCCAGGTTTATCTGAGGCATGGGATTATTTTATTGTAAGAAAGAGCAACACTCCTGAGACGGTCAAAGCAGCTGGGTAGTTGCGTTACGAGAGAAGTACACAACCCTTAACTGAAAGTATGAAAGAGTATTCTAGGATCTTTTGGCCCTTAGGTGCTGACCCTTGGAAAATGAAATAAAAACGCTCCTATGCCTAGGAAGTGGGGTTGAGGGGTGCGGGCATGCTGGCAGAGTGCGTGGGGGCATGCTGGAACATGCTGGGGCATGGTGGGGATCCAGGGCTTGGCCCCCCAGCCACAGAGTGACCCCACTCGCAGGAATGCTGGACTCGTGGCCGTCCAAGCCCTGGGGTCCGGCCCGCCTGTCTCTTCTGAGTGAGGGCCACTGAGGGGGTTACAGTTCTCATTCTTGGAGGCTTTGACATCCGCCTCTCTTCTGGAACCTTCTCTGAGCAGCGGGACGGTCACAGGTCTGTGGACAGGAAGTCCGGCAGCGGCTTGCCTTCTTCAGCCGACTTGCTGGCCAGCTTTGTGGGACAGAAAGCAGCCCTGCCAGGAACCAGCCCCGCGCTCCCCTCCCCGAGGCCCAGCCCGACCTCCTGTGACCCTGGCCCTGACAGGGCTGGTCCAGCCACACAGGCCCCTTGCTAGCTGTGAGGACCTGGGGCTCTGCGAAGGTCTAGAACCTTCCTCCAGCAGGGCAGATGCAAGGGGTGGGGGCAGGCTCAGTGCTCACAGTAAGCTTGGGAGTTTTCCAGAAGCACAGCTCTAATTAATACCATCCGCCATGGGCCTCTAGGCCGGCGCAGGAGAAGGAGCTCAGGACGGCATCCCGAACTAGCTTTGCGTTGAGGGCCTCTCGAACACACGTGTCCATTCTCCAGCCCCAGGGCAGAGCTGCGGGGGCTCAGCAGGAGCACGGGGGGGCGGGGCGAGGGGGGGGCGGGGGGAGGGGGGAGGGCGGGGGGGGCAGGGCCCGCACCTGTGGGGGCCCAGGGCCGCTGTCTACACCTGTACCCTGGAATTGCTGGCAGTGTCCTGACCACGCTTCCCTGGGAGGGGCCGGGTGTGCACACTTGTGCACGTGTGTGCACACCCACTGCTTTCTCTTGGGTGGCCACCCTCCCTCCCTCTCCCCCGACTTGGCCCTCACCATGGTTTTGAAGAACTGGTTCACTTTCTTCCTCTTCAGGGTCTTCTTGTCCCCGTCCGAGAGGTGCAGGAAGGCCTGGCTGAGGCGTGGGGATGTGCCGGCCTCATCCAGCCCCGCTGAGCTGGCCACGGAGAGCGTGAGGGCTGGAAGAGAACGGAGGCCCAGGCCCAGTGAGCAGCGGAGGAGGCCCAGGCCAGTGAGCAGCGGAGGAGGCCCAGGCCCAGTGAGCAGTGGAGGAGGCCCAGGCCCAGTGAGCAGCGGAGGAGGCCCAGGCCCGTGAGCAGTGGAGGAGGCCCTGCCCAGTGAGCAGCGGAGGAGGCCCAGGCCCGTGAGCAGCGGAGGAGGCCCAGGCCAGTGAGCCACGGAGGAGGCCCAGGCCCATGAGCAGCGGAGGAGGCCCAGGCCAGTGAGCAGCGGAGGAGGCCCAGGCCCGTGAGCAGCGGAGGAGGCCCAGGCCAGTGAGCAGCGGAGGAGGCCCAGGCCCGTGAGCAGCGGAGGAGTAGAGGGGGAGGGGAGTGGAGGGAGAGGGTAGTAGAGGGGAGGGAGTAGAAGGGGAGGGAGTAGTGGAGGAGGGAGGAGAGGGGGAGGGAGGAGAGGGGAGGAAGTAGAGGGGGAGGGGAGTGGAGGAGGGGAGTAGAGGGGGAGGGGAGTGGAGGGAGGGGAGTAGAGGGGGAGAGTAGAGGGGGGAGGGGAGTGGGAGGGAGTAGAGGGGGAGGGGAGTAGAGGGGGAGAGAGGGGAGGTAGAGGGGGGGGAGAGGGGAGGGGAGTGGAGGGAGTAGAGGGGGAGGGGAGTGGAGGGAGGGGAGTAGAGGGGGGAGGGAGTAGAGGGGGAGGGAGTAGAGGGGGAGGGAGTAGAGGGGGAGGGAGGGGAGTGAGGGGGAGAGAGGGGAGTAGAGGGGGAGGGAGGGGAGGAGAGGGGGGAGGGAGGGGAGGAGAGGGGGAGGGAGGGGAGGGGAGTGGAGGGAGGGGAGTGGAGGGAGGGTAGTAGAGGGAGTAGAGGGGAGAGGAGTGGAGGGGGAGGGGAGTAGAGGGAGGGGAGTGGAGGGAGTGGAGGGAGGGGAGTAGAGGGAGTAGAGGGGGAGAGGAGTGGAGGGGGAGGGGAGTAGAGGGAGGGGAGTGGAGGGGAGAGTAGAAGGGGAGAGTCGGAGGGGAGTTGGGTGAAGTGAATCAGGGTGGGGGGGAGTATAGGGAGGAGGGGAGAAGGAGGTAGAGAATGGGAGGGGAGGGGAAGGCTGAGAGGTGTAGGGGTGGGGGGATGTGGGGAGGGGAAGGCTGAGAGGTGTAGGGGTGGGGGATGTGGGGAGGGGGGGAGGGGAAGGCTGAGAGGTGTAGGGGTGGGGGATGAGGGGAGGGGGGAGGGGAAGGCTGAGAGGTGTAGGGGTGGGGGATGTGGGGAGGGGGAGGGGAAGGCTGAGAGGTGTAGGGGTGGGGGATGTGGGGAGGGGGGAGGGGAAGGCTGAGAGGTGTAGGGGTGGGGGAGAGGGGAGGGGGGAGGGGAAGGCTGAGAGGTGTAGGGGTGGGGGATGTGGGGAGGGGAAGGCTGAGAGGTGTAGGGGTGGGGGATGTGGGGAGGGGAAGGCTGAGAGGTGTAGGGGTGGGGGATGTGGGGAGGGGGGAGGGGACGGCTGAGAGGTGTAGGGGTGGGGGATGTGGGGAGGGGGGAGGGGAAGGCTGAGAGGTGTAGGGGTGGGGGATGTGGGGAGGGGGGAGGGGAAGGCTGAGAGGTGTAGGGGTGGGGGATGTGGGATGTGGGAGGGGGGAGGGGAAGGCTGAGAGGTGTAGGGGTGGGGGATGTGGGGAGGGGAAGGCTGAGAGGTGTAGGGGTGGGGATGTGGGATGTGGGGAGGGGGGGAGGGGAAGGCTGAGAGGTGTAGGGGTGGGGGATGTGGGGAGGGGAAGGCTGAGAGGTGTAGGGTGGGGGGATGTGGGGAGGGGGGGAGGGGAAGGCTGAGAGGTGTAGGGGTGGGGGATGTGGGGAGGGGGGAGGGGAAGGCTGAGAGGTGTCGGGTGGGGGGATGTGGGGAGGGGAGGGGAAGGCTGAGAGGTGTAGGGGTGGGGGGATGTGGGGCGGGGGGAGGGGAAGGCTGAGCGGTGTAGGGGTGGGGGATGTGGGGCGGGGGGAGGGGCAGGCTGAGCGGTGTAGGGGTGGGGGATGTGGGGCCGGGGGCGGGGACAGGCTGCGAGGTGTAGGGTGGGGGATGTGGGGATGTGGGGAGGGGAAGGGCATGAGCAGGTGTAGGGGCGGGGGATGTTGGGGGGCTCGCCTGGGATGGTGGGCAGGGACTGGCTGGCAAAGCTCATCTGGGAGAGGACGGAGGTGCGCGGGGGTGCGGCCGCGTGCTCCGACAGGTTGGTGTCGCTCATGAACTCGTGCTTCCTGGAGAGCTGTGGACGGGGCGTGGGCATGAGCAGCCTGCTCCCCCTCACCCCGGCCCCTCCTCCCCGGAGCCCCCCCTGGCCCCCCAGGCCGGCCACGGCTCTCCAGAGCCCTCTGGGCGCTCTTGGGGCTGGGTCACACATGTCACATAGAATTCATAAGACCAACCCCACCGTCCAGTGGTTATTAACTCACGAGACCCAGGAGGCCCACCCCACCCCACCCCTGCCCGGGCGCAGGGGCTAGGGAGGGCCGCGCGTGGGTGGTGGCCCCGCACTGGGGCAGGGGCTGCTCAGACCCCCACCGGGTGGACAGGCGCCTCCTGCGTGGCTGGCGCTCAGACGAGCCGCGGCCCACGGCTCAGCCACGTGTGAGAGCCGCGGCGGGCCTGGATGCACGGCCCAGGCCGGGCGGAGCTCACCCGCTTCAGCTCGGACTCGGCCGGCTTCTCGCCGGCGAGCACCACGCTGCTTCGCTTGGCTCTCTTCTTGGAGCGGCGCAGCTTGACCTCGGGGAGCGTGCTCCCGGGGGAGATGGGCTCCTCCTCGGCTCTCGGGGTCCTGGGGGGTCCGGCCTCCAGGTCGAAGCTGCTGCCGCGGTGGAAACCACGGTCAGGGCCATGGCCACCCTGCCTGAGCCATCCCCCAGGCCACGGAGGGTGGGGAGCCGCGGGCCTTGTTTGCGCGTGTTCTGAGGGCGGAGGGCCCTGGGCAGGCTGGGCTGACCCGCGCCCAGCACCGGCCACGGCACAGCTGAAAGGTGGGACCCGGCCTGTGCTGGAGTGGGATTGGGGGGTGGGGGAGGGCCTGGAAGGGATAGCACCTCTGCCAGACAGAACATTCTAGAAGGAGGTGTGCTCCTGAGCACTGCTCTCCCCAGACGGCTGGCCTGGGAGTCTCTGGGCCGCGGTGAGCCGGCGGGGGGTGGGGGGGGAGAGCAGCGGGGAGGGGTGGCGTGGGGGGGGTTGGAGGGGAGGGCAGCGGGGAGGGGTGGCGTGGGGGGGGCGGGGCCCGGCTGACCTCTCGGGGTTGGCCTTGCTGGGGGTGCCCGAGTCGGAGTTCATGGAAGCCAGCGAGATGACCGACATCTGCCTGTAGGAGCGCAGCATGGACCGCGGGCGGCCGGCCCTCCTGTCCTCGAAGTCTGGCTGCGGGAGGGAGGACGGAGGGGGGGGGGTGCTCACCTGAGCAGCACGTCCTGTGCTGAGAGGCAAGTAGATCTGAAGGCACCTCGCTGAGCAGAGAGGACCGCTGTGCCCCCCAGGTCCTATGCCCCGCCGTACCCTCCTCCTTCCCCCCCCACCCCCCCCACCCCCCCCACCCCCATCCTGGCACTGGTCCTGGGGTATGAACTCAGGTCCTGGGTGATGTCCCTGAGCTTCCGTGGTTAGTTGGAGACCAGAGTCTCACAGACTTTCCTGCCCAGGCTGGCTTTGAACCGTGGTCCTCGGATCTCAGCCTCCTGAGTAGCTGGGATGACAGGTGTGAGCCACCAGCGCTCAGCCATCCCCCGCCTTTCTCCAACCTACCTCTCCTCCCCTAGCTTTCTCTAACTCCCCCTCTTCCCCTCTCCCCTCTTTCTCCAACCTTCCTTCTCCTCTTCCTCTCCTCTTTCTCTCATGGCTCCTCCCCTTCTCCCCCATCTCTCTCCTCTCTCCCACTGCCTTGGGGTTTTTTTTTTGGCCAGTTCTGGGGCTTGAACTCAGGGCCTGGATGCTGTCCCTGAGCATCATTTGCTCAAGGCGAGCACTCTACCACTTGAGCCACGGCGCCACTTCTGGCTTTTTCTGAGTATGTGGTGCTGAGGAATTGAACCCAGGGCCTCATGCATGCGAGGCTGGCGCTCCACCACTGAGCCATGCTCCCAGCCCTGCCTTTGAACTCTGGCACACAGTAGGTGCTTTGTACGTATGCAGCCCCAGTGTGCCCATGTGACCCGCGTGGCTGTGCGGGGCCCTGGGGTCCAGACGGACAGGCGGTTCCCTGGGTTCTTCTACAGCTTCGCCCTGCCCACCGCCACAGGGACCCCCCTGCCGGCCCCCAGATCCCCCCCCCCCCAGTCCATACCATCTCCCGGACTCCGTACTCGCGCTCGACCTTCGCCCGGAGGCTCTGGAAGCAGGCCTCCATCCGCTCGTGGAAGGGCCGCAGGTTGTCTGACACCCGCTTCTCATGGATCTTGATTCCAGCCCCCAGGAAGGGGATCTGCAGAGAAGGGCGGGCGTGGGGATGGGGGCCGTCTCCTCCCCCTCCTCCCCCGTCCTCCCGGCCTCCTCCTGGCCCGTCCGCTGCTGAGACTCCTCCTCTGGGGAGCCGGGTGCACGGGGCCCCTGGCCGAGCCCGCTGGGCGTGGATGCCGAGGGGCTAACTACTCCAACACAGGGAAGACTTCCCCCTGGACTTGAGGTGCCCGGGGAAGCTGCAGGTTGGGGAAGCTGCAGGTTGGGGTCTGCCCCGGACGGGGACCCGATGCGGGACTGTGACCCCGCCTGCCCTTGCTGCTCGGGAAGAGGCCACCAGCTTGGGTCACCCCAGCCCTGCAGAGAAGCAGCAGCCAGGCTTCCCTTTGACCCTGGCTTTGACGAGGCTGCCCTGGAAGGTGCGGGGCTGGGCCTTTGTGCTGGTGCCCACCGGGAGGGCGAGGCCCAGCCACCTGCTTTGGGGACCCTGTGGCCTGTGGAGTGAGCTAAGCTATGCGGAAGGCAGCCACAAGGGGGCGTGTTGGGGGCTGCGCTCAGGCTCCCAGGACAGGCTTTGGGTCCAGGACTTGGTAGACCTTCCCCGGGAAGGGCAGCCCGGCCCTGGCCGTCCGGTGAGGCCCAGGCCCGCTCTCTGGGCGCAGGGGACAGCCAGTACAGCATGGAGGGGCCCGGGGGACAGGTCTGGGCAGCTGTGTGGGCTGAGGGGTTGCAAGGAGGTGGCCCCCCTTCCTGGGGTCCCCCAAAGCATCCAGGAAGGGAAGGCTCAGAGCTGGCCTTTCCCCCTTTGGGGGGACCTCTGGAGGGAGCCTTAGAGATCTGGGGTCTGGGGGAGCTACAGAGTTGAAGAACGAAAAGGAGCAAAGACCGCAGACGCAGGTGCACTGTGTCTGTGAGAGCCGGAGGCTCACTGTCCAAGCCCCGCATTCGCCCGCAGAGGCAGAGGAGGCAGGGACCCCAATCAGACCTCGAACTCATCTCTAGAGCTGCGCCCCATGCCTTCCGCTCCCGATCTCCCCAGAGTCACAAAACTCCCTGCCGCGAAAGCTTGCTTTGCCACACGGGTGGGCAGGCTGACCGGCGGAAGGGAGCGAGGAGGGCCGAGCACTGTCCCCGCTGGGCAGACGCAGGGGCTGCCCCCGCCGGCCTGGGGGCAACTGGCCCTCCGAAGCCCTCCTGGACAGAGCTAGCTGATTGGGGGTTTTGTCTGCAGAGAGGGGTGGGGAAGGGGAGGGAGAGGAGGAGGGAGAGGAGGAAGGAGAGCAGCGGATGAGGAGCGGGAGGCAGAGGTGAATAACGGAGGGAGGGTCTTTTAGCAAAGAGCTTCGGAGAGACCGAAGAACCCGTAGGAGGGAGGGTGGGGGAGAGGCGGCAGCGGACAGGGGTGCAGACCCTCGGCTGAGAGCCCACTCCACACACGCGGCCGTCTGAGATCTGCAGGAGCTGAGGTCCAGCCCGCTGTGAGCAGCAAACTGGGTCAGTGTGGGAGGGAGGCGCGGCTGGGGGCAGGGCCTGCGCTATTGTCTGCCTGGTGCGTGGGGGGGAGGGGAGGGCAGGGGTGGGTGTGGGGGGGTCATGTGGGGCCGTGTCAGGGCGGGGGGGGGGGCGCGGCTGGCTTTCTGGGAGTCCCTCTGTGAAAAGCCAGAGCCTCTTGAGTTTCCCATCAAAGCCGGCAACCTTAGCAACCCCCAGTCTGGCATCTGCCTGCAGATTAGGCCGCTGGGGGGGGGGTGGTGGCCGGGCGGGGTGGGAGGCAGGGGGAGAGGATGTGTGATGGGGGGAGGCACAGCAGCCAGGGGCAAGCTGGGGACCATGAGGCAGAGAGAGTGGGGGAGGGTGGCGTGGCGGTGGCGGCCGGGCCGGCCTCACCTGCCAGGCGATCAGATCCTTGAGCCGGTGCAGCTTGTCCTGGTCCTCGGGGTGCTCCCGGGAGTACTCCTCAGTGAAGAAGGCCTGGAGGAGGCACGGGAGGCAGGCTCTGTCTATGCCCCCTCCCCACCCCCCCGTGGCCCGAGGAGAAGGCTGGATTTGGGATCTGAGGGCCTGGGGCTCTGGAGGAGGTGATGTCAGCCCCCGGGAAGCCGCGTCCGCAGGAGGACAGGGAGGGCCTCACCTTCTCGTACTTGGCAAAGCCGCCCATGACGGCCGGGTCCACGATGCCGTTGAGCAGCATGGACAGTGGGTTGATGGGCAGGCCGGGGTCGCTCTGGTACTGGTTGACCATCATCAGGATCTTCTCGTTGGCCGCGGACATGGTTTCGATGGCGTTCTCCAGGGGGCTGATGGTGCTCTGCAGGAAAGACGCACACTGGCCTCAGTGGATGCTTAGAAACAGAGACAGCTGCCGGGCGGCGCAGCCCACACCCATCACAGGCTACTCAGGAGATCGGAGGATCCCAGTTCAAAACCAGCCTGGGGCAGGAAAGGCCAGAGACTCTATCTCCAGCAAAACACCAAAAGTTGGAAGTGGAGCCGCAGGTGGTTCAAGCGGTAGAGCGCTAGCCTTGAGCAACACAGCTCAGCCACAGTGGCCGGCCCCGAGCGGGGGCCTCCGCCAGCCTCAGAGGTTGGCAAGCGGTGCCCTCAAAGCCAGCCTCTGCGGGGCCCCAAAGCCAGGGAGGAAAGAGGCACCCACACTGCCCGCTTTCTAGTCTAGGCCTCCTCCCGGGGGACGGGGTTCCCCACGGATGCCCACACTTACCTGGGAGATGTGGACCACCTCGAACCAGCGCAGGATGCCGGGCAGCTTGTACGCGGTCAGGAATGACGTCCTCTCGATCCACATGGACTGGGGGCCGGCCGGGCGCAGGGCGGGACATGGAGGCTCTTAGGACGCTGGGTCTCAGAGGCCCGGGCCCCAGGGCCGCCCACCGCCCGCGGGACGGGAATACTACAGCTCCAGCGGGCAGTGCGGCCCTGCCCGACCCCACAGTGGAGAGAGGCCACTCGAACCTTCTGGGGGCTGTGGTGCACCCCATGTCCTCAGAAGGGCAGTGACCCAAAATTACCGGGTTGGTCTAGGCTGGGGATCACGGGCACGCCCGGGCCCAGGGTCTCAGGGGGGAGGCGGGGGGGGTGGGGGGGACCGTGAGCTTGAGGTTAGCACAGGGAGACTCAGGGAGGAGGACCAAGCGGCTCCAGGGCCAGCACTCGCACCCAGCATGCCCTGGGCACTGTCCCCCAAACACCAAATACGTAAGAAGTAAGTCCAGCCACTCGGGATCCTGGTGGCAACACGAAACAAGCCGCCCGGGCCGAGAGCCACTCAAAGGAAAAGAAACGAGCAGCCAACGTGGCCCTCTCCATGGACGCCGGCCTTGAGTCCTCAGAAATCCCCACCCCCCGGGCGGAGACACTCACAGCGAACTCGTTGTCGGGGTCCACCGCACCCCTGCGCACCGGCCGGGAATAGTGGAACCGTTGCACGTAGTTGGACTTGTAAAAGCTAGAAGGAGGCGGCGGCTGGTCAGGAGAGGTCAGTTCCGGCTGCTGCCCCCTGCTGACCCTGAGCACTACACTGCACAACCCATGTGGAGGGCCTCAGCCTGCCCTCCAGGGCAGCAGCTCCAACTAGAGCCGCTGAACCACACCACGCAGTGCCCAGGACTGACAGCCATGCTACCACCACCCACCCAAGACTGACAGCCACCTACACACCACCCACCCAGGACTGACAGCCATGCTACCACCACCCACCCGAGACTGACAGCCATGCTACCACCACCCACCCGAGACTGACAGCCACCTGCACACCACCCACCCAAGACTGACAGCCATGCTACCACCACCCACCCAAGACTGACAGCCATGCTACCACCACCTACCCAAGACTGACAGCCACCTACCCACCACCCACCCAAGACTGACAGCCACCTACACACCAACCCACCCAAGACTGACAGCCATGCTACCACCACCCACCCAAGACTGACAGCCATGCTACCACCACCCACCCGAGACTGACAGCCACCTACACACCACCCACCCAGAACTGACAGCCACCTACCCACCACCCACCCAGGACTGACAGCCATGCTACCCACCACCCACCCAAGACTGACAGCCACCTGCACACCACCCACCCAAGACTGACAGCCACCTGCACACCACCCACCCAAGACTGAAAGCCACTTACACACCACCCACCCAAGACTGACAGCCATACTACACACCACCCACCCAGGACTGACAGCCATGCTAGCACCACCCACCCAAGACTGACAGCCATGCTACCCACCACCCACCCAAGACTGACAGCCACCTGCACACCACCCACCCAAGACTGACAGCCACCTGCACACCACCCACCCAAGACTGACAGCCATGCTACCACCACCCACCCAAGACTGACAGCCATGCTACCCACCACCCACCCAAGACTGACAGCCACCTACACACCAACCCACCCAAGACTGACAGCCATGCTACCACCACCCACCCAAGACTGACAGCCATGCTACCACCACCCACCCGAGACTGACAGCCACCTACACACCACCCACCCAGAACTGACAGCCACCTACCCACCACCCACCCAGGACTGACAGCCATGCTACCCACCACCCACCCAAGACTGACAGCCACCTGCACACCAACCCACCCAAGACTGACAGCCACCTGCACACCACCCACCCAAGACTGAAAGCCACTTACACACCACCCACCCAAGACTGACAGCCATACTACACACCACCCACCCAGGACTGACAGCCATGCTAGCACCACCCACCCAAGACTGACAGCCATGCTACCCACCACCCACCCAAGACTGACAGCCACCTGCACACCACCCACCCAAGACTGACAGCCACCTGCACACCACCCACCCAAGACTGACAGCCATGCTACCACCACCCACCCAAGACTGACAGCCATGCTACCCACCACCCACCCAAGACTGACAGCCATGCTACCACTACCCACCCAAGACTGACAGCTACCTACACACCATCCACCCAAGACTGACAGCCACCTGCACACCACCCACCCAAGACTGACAGCCACCTGCACACCACCCACCCAAGACTGACAGCCATGCTACCACCACCCACCCAAGACTGACAGCCACCTGCATACCACCCACCCAAGACTGACAACCACCTGCACACCACCCACCCAAGACTGACAGCCACCTACCCACCACCCACCCAAGACTGACAGCCATGCTACCACCACCCACCCAAGACTGACAGCCACCTGCACACCACCCACCCAAGACTGACAGCCACCTGCACACCACCCACCCAAGACTGACAGCCACCTGCACACCACCCACCCAGGACTGACAGCCATGCTACCACCACCCACCCAAGACTGACAGCCACCTACACACCACCCACCCAGGACTGACAGCCACCTACCCACCACCCACCCAGGACTGACAGCCATGCTACCACCACCCACCCGAGACTGACAGCCACCTGCACACCACCCACCCAAGACTGACAGCCATGCTACCACCACCCACCCAAGACTGACAGCCACCTGCACACCACCCACCCAAGACTGACAGCCACCTGCACACCACCCACCCAAGACTGACAGCCACCTACACACCACCCACCCAAGACTGACAGCCATGCTACCACCACCCACCCAAGACTGACAGCCACCTACCCACCACCCACCCAAGACTGACAGCCACCTGCACACCACCCACCCAGGACTGACAGCCACCTACACACCACCCACCCAAGACTGACAGCCATGCTACCACCACCCACCCAAGACTGACAGCCACCTACCCACCATCCACCCAGGACTGACAGCCACCTACACACCACCCACCCAGGACTGACAGCCACGGTAAATACACCTGCTAGGCAACCCCAGGCAACCTTGCTCCTCCCCTACTTGTCACCTCCCTGCTGGTCCCCTGCCAGCTCCCATCTCTCCTGAGGTTCTCTGGGGATATTGTGGGGCCACGGTGAACAACGTTCACCCACCCAGTCTAGTGAACCCCAGCCCTCCCTCCCCCCATCTCTGGCTTTGTCCAGGCTAACTGCAGGTGACTGACCTTCCAGGAGGTGACAGGGAGCACATGGGCTGACCCCAGGAGCCCGCCCCGCCCTCTCCCTTCTCCCGGGCGGGCTGCGCCACGGGGGGCGCTGGGCCCCAGCGTGACCCCAGGAGCCCACCCCGCCCTCTCCCTTCTCCCCGGCGGCTGCGGGTCTTACTTGATGATCTGGTCAGGCACAGGCTTGTTCTTGAACCGGGGGTGCTCATCCAGGACAGGCTGGACCGTGAAGCACTGGATGTCTGCAGTCTGGAGTTAAGGACTCAGGTGCACAGCAGACCGGCCGTGGGACGCCCCAGGGACCAGCTTCACCCCGACTGCGCTGCTCTCCCCCTCCCTCCCGACCTTCTCCGCGGCCCACACCCATCTCACGGCCTGGCCCTCAGCCCCGGAGGAGGCTGCACAGCTCAGTGGCCCGTTCCCGCTCCTCTTCACCTGCTCGCTGGCCTCGGGCTCCTAAACACGCAGTGAAGCCCAGGGACGCAGGCTCGCTCCCCTGCCCAAGCCAAAGGCCACGCGGCTGCCCGGGCCTGGACGTCCGCCACCGTGCAGGCCTCAGCGCGGCCTGGCCCAGGCTCTCCCCAGAGCTCTGCACACGGCCACGGAAGGGCGGCGGGGAAAGGTTACGCGTGAATATTTATCACCCAGGAGGAAAATGTGTGGATGGAGGCTCAGCAGACCGAGCCGACAGCTGTGCGCCTGCCAACCCCATTTTCAAGGCTGTGACTTCAGCCAGCTGCAGGTGGGGGTGGTGCCGGGGAGGAGGGGGAGGGGGGGTGGGGAGGATGGAGCGGAGGCCGGGTAACGCGTGCCGCCGCCTGGCTCCCACACATCAGCCCCTCGCACGGGGGAGGGAGGTGGCGGGGAGGGGGTGGTAATCCCACCCTGACCCAGCGCAGGTGCCCCCCCCCCGCTGTCTCTCTCTCCCTCTCCCCCTCCTCTCCTCTCTCCTCTCTCCTCGCTCGCTGTCTCTCCCGTGGGCTCTGGGCCGGGCACTGTGGACTCGGGTGGGCACCAGGCGGAGCCAATGTCCTCCCTCCAAGCCACAAATCGCCCAGAGCGTGGCGGACGGAGGGCAAGTCTCCCAACCACACCAACGGGGCGCGAGGTCACAGGCTCCCAATGTCCAGCAAAGGCCACGTTCCGTAAGGTGACCCAGGAGAGGGTCTGCCCGCGTGAGGGCGGGGAGCTGGGGAACCTCACTGTCCCCAAATGCCCACAGTCACGTGCGCTTGGCGGGGCGGGGTGGGGCGGGATCCCGGACGCCCAAGTGTCCCCCCGCCCCCCGCTTCCCACGGCCGCTATGGGATACACTGGCCGGGCGCGGCCCGCACCTCCTCCCCGGGGGCGGAGGTGGTGGTCAGGCTCTCGGCGTTGGGGAACTGGCTCAGGAGCTGCGCCTGGAAGTCCTCCCTCCGCTCATACTCCTTCCCCCGGTAGATGAACACCTTGTTCTGCGGGATGGGGGGGGGGCGTCAGAGCCGGCGAGCTGTGTGGGACCCCCGGGCGCCGAGGCCCCGCCGCCCCTCCCCTCGGCGGCCCCGCGAGCTCACTGTGGCTCTGCTGATGCAGGCCGGGGGCGGCTGGCAGGGCAGACGGGGCCTGCTGAGAACGTCCATCCTCATGTCACCTACCTGCAGCTTCCGATCGATCGCGCGTGTCTGTCTGGGCCCCCGCGACCCGCCCTGGCGTCCTCCGCCCCGGCTCCCCCTGAGCCCACAGGGACACACTTCTTCCCTTCCTCGGCCGTGGCCGCCTCTTCCAGACCCGTGGTCCGCCCCTTTCAGGGGTTTGAACTCCGGGCCTCACTCACAGAACAAGAACTCTATCACGGGGCCAGGCCACAGGGCCCCGTGCGTTGGCTCCGTTTTCAGGTAAAGCCCTACGTGTTTGTTTGGTCCTCCTGCCTCTACTTCCCAAGCAGCTGGGATTACAGGACGGTGCCACACAGCCCTGTCCCCAGGAGCCCTTTGAAGCTTGTATTCCCGGGGCTCGCTCCAGAGCTCTGGAAATGGCGTCTAGGGGAGTTCACCACAAGCTGCCCGCCGCCTGGGGGGTCACCCCCTCCCCGCTCCCCACCTGCTGCCTGTGGCCCGCCACAACTTCCGCAGTGTGGGAGCAGAGTGACCCGAGCTCAGGACCAGGCCTCTGTTTCTTTTCTATCTCCTGACCCCAGAACGGAGCCAGACGGGCTTTCCGCTCCGCAGAGAAACCCGGCTGAGGCTGGGGATGCGGGACTGGCTATGGGGGTCTGGTGGGGACGGTGGGGCGGCAGCGCCGTCTGCGGAGCCCCGGCGTCTGCACACGCAGCAGGCCCTCAGTGCACAGGGGAGGTGTAGAGAGGCTGGGGCTGAGCCCAGTCGCCCCAGACTCACCCGCAGGAAGGAGGGGAACCCCTGGCCGTAGTACCCGACGGCAAAGTAGTCTGGCCGGGGCCTCAGGACCCTCATGATGTTCTCATACAGCTTTGCCTGCTGGATCTGGAAGGAAAGCAGCACAGCGCCATGTGGTGCCGGTCCGGGCCCGGCCGGCTGCGGCGGTGGCACCACGTGCTCGGTGCGCATCGCTGTGCGCCTGTCCTGTGTCCTCCCCCCCCCCCCGTAACAGCCCGTGTGAAGCGCAGGGATGCTGTGACTCCCCCCACCCCGCAGTCCCCAGCCTGCCTCTCTGCAGGGGGGCACCGTGGCCCGGGCAACGGCATCGGTGCAGCCCCACAGTGCCCCGCCAGCACCCGGGCGCCCCTCGTGGGGCCCACGGCTGGAGACGCCTCCCTGTGTGCACACCTTGCGACTATTCCAGCACACACATGAAGAGACACGGCCCACAGGACTATGGAGCCCCACGTGGAGCTAGACGGGTGCCAGGAGAGGTGGCATCTGCCTCTGTGTGTGTGTTCCGGGTGTACACATGTGTGGAAGGTGTGTGCCCACGTGTGGAAGGCACGCACACCTCCATGCCTGAGAACATCTATGCAGTGATGTGTGGGACAATGCTAAGTGTCTTTATGATGCACACGTGTGAGCACATGCGTGTGCATACAGACAGGTACACTCGTGTGCATTTGCATCACATCCGGACACACAACAGAAACGGCCAACAGCTCAGATGATTTTCAAAAGACCTTCACACCCACCCCAAGAGGAAAAGCTAGCATCTGACCCTCATCCTGTAGTCTTCTGGAAAAATCTGGGCCAGCCTCCCTTGGTGGGCTGAGCAGTCCTGGAGGTCTGCACTCACTAGCACACACATTGTAGGGTGCACATGTATCAGGGTGTGTGTAGAGGTGCATGCATGCAGGGACACATACATGTACAGGCATGTACATGCAGGGTGCATGTGTAGAGGTGTGCATGTGTAGGGGTGTGTGAATGCAGGGACACGTGTATGGGCGTGTACATGCAGGGTGCATGTGTAGAGGTGTCCATGTATAGGGGTACATGCATTCAGGGACACATACGTGTATGGATTTGTACATGCAGGGTATGTATAGAGGTGTGCATGTGTAGGGGTGCGTGCATGCAGGGACACATACGTGTACAGGTGCGTGCATGCAGGGTGCATGTGTAGAAGTGTGCATGTTCATGCAGGGACACATGTGTACGGGTGTGTACATGCAGGGTGCATGTGTAGAGGTGTGTGTGTAGGGGTGCATGCATGCAGAGACACATACGTATATGGGTGTGAACACGCAGGGTGCATGTGTAGAGGTGTGCATGCAGGGACACATACGTGTACAGGTGTGTACATGCAGGGTGCCTGTGTAGAGGTGTGCATGTGCATTCAGGGACACATGTGTACGGGTGTGTACATGCAGGGTGTGTGTGTAGAGGTGTGCATGTGTAGGGGTATGTGCATGCAGGGACATGTGTATGGGTGTGCACATGCAGGGTGTGTGTAGAGGTGTGCATGTGCATGTAGAGACACGTACATGTACGGGTGTGTACATGCAGGGTGCGTGTGTAGAGGTGTGCATGTGCATACAGGGACACATACATGTATGGGTGTTTACATGTAGGGTGCGTGTGTAGAGGTGTGCACGTGTAGGGGTGTGTGCATGCAGGGACATGTGTATGGGTGCATACATGCAGAGTGCATGTGTAGAGGTGTGCACGTGCATACAGGGACATACGTGTATGGGTATGTACATGCAGGGTGCATGTGTAGAGGTGTGCATGTGCATGCAGGGACACATACATGTACGGGTGTGTACATGCAGGGTGCGTGTGTAGAGGTGTGCATGTGCATGCAGGGACACATACATGTATGGGTGTGTACATGCAGGGTGCGTGTGTAGAGGTGTGCACATGTAGGGGTGTGTGCATGCAGGGACATGTGTACAGGTGTGTACATGCAGGGTGCATGTGTAGAGGTGTGCACGTGCATACAGGGACACATACGTGTACGGGTGTGTACATGCAGGGTGCGTGTGTAGAGGTGTGCACGTGTAGGGGTGTGTGCATGCAGGGACATGTGTACAGGTGTGTGTGTACATGCAGGGTGCATGTGTAGAGGTGTGCACGTGCATGCAGGGACACATACGTGTACGGGTGTGTACATGCAGAGTGTGTGTGTAGAGGTGTGTATGTGCATGCAGGGACACATACGTGTATGGGTGTGTACGTGCAGGGTGCGTGTGTAGAGGTGTGCACGTGTAGGGGTGTGTGCATGCAGGGACATGTGTACAGGTGTGTACATGCAGGGTGCATGTGTAGAGGTGTGCATGTGCATTCAGGGACACATGTGTACGGGTGTGTACATGCAGGGTGCGTGTGTAGAGGTGCACACGTGCATACAGGGACACATACGTGTACGGGTGTGTACATGCAGGGTGCGTGTGTAGAGGTGTGCATGTGCATGCAGGGACACATACGTGTACGGGTGTGTACATGCAGGGTGCGTGTGTAGAGGTGTGCACATGCATGCAGGGGAGCGTGGAAGGCAGGTTCTGCAGGTCTCCACCACGTCCTGACTTCTGTAGTCCAAGCCAGTGGGGCTCCCTCCCCTGCTCCCCGGCCCCCAAATCCACAATGGGACCCCCAATGGAGAACATTTTCATGTGATTTTTCTACTCGTCAACAAGCCCGGATCTGTGTTTTTGCTCCGTTGGCTGCTGATGTGTGGAACTTTAATTGTGAGTAGGCAGTGTTCAATGTGTGTACAGCAGCAGGGCCGCGGGTGCCCTCCACCCCCCACCCCCGCTCCAGCCAGCCCCCCCTCCCCTCCCCCGTCTTCCCACACCCCCCCGCCCCCCCCCAGCCTCACCAGGTTGCGGCTGAGCAGCTCGTAGTCGAAGAGCTCGGTCTCGTACTGCTCTGCCAGCTCCTTGCACAAGCTGATGGCCTCCTCCCACATCTGTGGCAGACACACAGCAGAGTCAGGAGAGGTCAGGGTGCCCGGCCCCCAGAGGCCCGGAGCCCAGCCTGGCCCCCGGAGCCGGGCTCCGCAGGGAGGGTGTCGATGGCCTTTCCTGGCCTCAGCCCGCTTCCGCGGCAAGGCTGGGCGGGCTCCGTGCGTGCTGCCTGCCATGCTCTCGGAACTCACAATCCGCCTGTCTCAGGAAGCGAGAGATGGAGGTTCGGAGAGCCAGGAAACCGCCCAGGGCACCGCCAAGCTGAGCAGGCTGGCATGCGGCCCCAGGGCCGAGACCCCACCCCTACCTAGGGACCAGCGCAGGAACTCAGCCCCCTGCCCCTCAGATCCCAGCATGCAGTGGGGTGGGGTGCAGGGCCCCACTTTCTGAAGAAGTGAGCCAGCGGCCAGAGGAAGCTGGCACAGTGCTGGTCTCCTGGAGGCCCGGGTCTGGATCTCCCCCTCTGCCAGTCCCAGCCCTGCTGAACGGGGTGACGGGTCTGGAGCCAGGAGGAGGCCCCTGGAGGTGGAGTGAGGATGGGGGTGGTGCTAACACCTCTGTTTTTGTGTGCTGGGGCTGGATGCTGTCCCTGGGCTTTTGTTTTTTACCCAAGACCAGTGCTCTCTCACTTGAGCCACAGGTCCACTTCTGCTTTTTGCTGATTCGTTAGAGATAAGAGTCTTGCAGACTTTTGCCAAGCCCCCCTCAGTGGAGGAGCCCCGGGGGGGGGGCGGCTGGCGGTGACCAGGAGGCCTGTGCGCTGGGTGACAATTGTGCCCGCTGTGCCCAGCCATAAAAATAAACGGAGCCGGGCGCAGAGCGGAAGGACGGGGCTGTAAACCACGGACGGCGTAGCGAGCGGAAGGGAAACGCTGTATGTGCAGAAGAGCTGAACGTGCAGCCCTCCGTGGGTGCGCTGGGGGCCGTGTGGGGTCTCTGGGCCTCCCCAGCTGCCCTGGGACAGGATGAGGAGAAGCAGGCCTGACCCCAGGCCCAGGTCGGGTCACTGAGTGCCGGGCAGGGGCAGTGGGCGGGCACTCGCTCCCTGGTCCTCCCGGTCCGGTGGTGTTCTGGGCCTCTGGGATTCACTGAGGAGCAGCTTCTGGGCCCTGGGTATACGGCACAGGGCACCGCATGCATGCCACGGTGAGGCAGAGAGAAAGGCGGACCGGACACGCCGCGGAGCCCCAGGGGCCGGGAGTGTGGGGCCGGAGGTGGGACTGGTGAGCGCCGGGCATCCGTCCACACACGGTGGCTGCCACCCCAGGACCAGGGCAGAAATCACCCTCGGAGCCTCGTCCAGCCTCTCCTCCTTCCAGGGGAAGGAAAGCTAGAGCAGGCTAAGGAGTTGGAGCTTCTGTCTAGAAGCTTCCAACACTGTGGCTTTCAGGGTGAGCCATCTCCACCTATGGCCTGCTCTGGGGACAGACGCCCCGCCTCCCGACCCCAAGTCCTTCCTGTGCCATTTTCCTAGGAGACAGGTTGCCCCGGGGTGGGGCTCCAGCCTCCACGCCTGCGAAGCGCCTGGAGCCCAGTCCGGGCAGAGCGCTGCGTGGCCCGCTGGCTGAGGACAAAGCCCACCTGGTCCCCAAGGACGGGCCGGTGCGCCGACAGCAACACACACACGGCGAGCTCGGCTCTGCTGCCTGCGGCCGGAGGCCCAGGGACAGGCGTCTGCCCTGGAGGGCTGATCCTCATAAATGACACCCACGGCCTCCCCGGGGGCCCGGAATTTACCAGCCCTGCGCAGACATGACCTGAGGGCGGGGGTCAGGCGGGGACAGACAGTGGACTGCAGGACAGGACGCAGGGGCCCAGGGGCTCAGGGCTGCCCCGATCCACTGGGAGGGATGGGGCCGGCGGGGTGGAGATGGGGGGCAGCGGAGAGCGCCCTGAGGCAGCGGGGAGCCACGGCCAGGCGTCCCGCACCCCAGGCCCAGGCTCCCAGCTCACTGAGACGTCCCCCCTCATTCCCACACTGGGAAGAAGATGGGCCATGCAGGGGCCGAGGCCGAGGGGTAGAGAAGAGAGGCGCGGGGCCAGGCCCGGCGGAAGCCGCTGTGGGACAGGTGGTCCTGCCCGCAGGACGTGGGTGAGGCGGCCGCTGCTCTGCCCAGTCTCTCAGCCAAATCCACCCGAGGACCCCTGTGATCCGGAGACTAACGCTGGTGCCACGTCCCTCCCCTCGGCCCACTCGCTGACGGCACCCATGCGGGGTCGGTCCCAGCCGCTGGACGTTCGGGACGTGGCGTGGGGACGCGGCTCACCTTTCCTTTGTCGAAGTAGCCGATGATGGTCTCGTAGAGCGCCTCCTTCAGCTGCCGGTGAGTCTGCGGGGACTGCCGGCCCGTCTGCACCACCTGCGACGTGCACGGCTCATCCGACCACTGCGGGCAGGGCACAGGGGGCGCGGGGTCACGCGGTGCCACGTGGACGGCACACAGGGGGCGCGGGTCACGCGGTGCCACGTGGACGGCACACAGGGGGCGCGGGTCACGCGGTGCCACGTGGACGGCACACGGGACAGGGGCGCGGGGTCACACAGTGCCACGTGGACGGCACACGGGACGGTGCGCGGGGTCACGCGGTGCCACGTGGACGGCACACGGGACAGGGGGCGTGGGTCACGCGGTGCCACGTGGACGGCACACGGGACAGGGGGCGCGGGTCACGCGGTGCCACGTGGACGGCACACGGGACGGGGCGCGGGGTCACGCGGTGCCACGTGGACGGCACACGGGACAGGGGGCGCGGGGTCACGCGGTGCCACGTGGACGGCACACGGGACGGCGCGCAGGGTCACGCGGTGCCACGTGGACGGCACACGGGACAGGGGGCGCGGGGGTCATGCACGTCCTCCCAGGAGGTCCGCGCGGGGCCCGAGGACCCCGGTGTCTGGCGTGGGCCTGCAGCTGCGTCTCTGGTAACTGAGTGGAGTGGACGTGAGACCCGAGGACCACCGTGACGAGCACCCTGACCAGAGTCCCGCACGGACACCCGGCGCTTCCAGCCAGGCCACGTGACCCCGCGGCTCGCGCTGCGCGGTCTGTGGGCATCTCATCCAGCCCCGGGAGACCCGGCCCCAGCTGTTCAAAGGGGACCACGTGGACTTGGTCCACAGCGTGTCTTCCCTGGGAAGGAGAGCAGCTCGGCGGGCCGCTCCGTGGCCAGGCTGGGCTTGGTGGCCACTCACAGCTGGGCGGCGCGAAGCCCTGGGGGCTTCCGTGGCTGAACGTAAACCCCTCAGAACCTCGGCCGGGCGAAGCATGCCGGCTTCCAAGCTTGGGGGCCGGGCCGAGCGAGGAGCGGGGGGAGGGGGGCCCACACCTCCCCCAGCCCGTTCCGAGGCTAGCGGCACCTTGAGCAGCCAGGTGTGCAGGAGCAGCGTGTAGGCCGCCTCTGTGTAGTTGTCGCAGTCCAGGTGGAGGTCTCGGAGCTTGTACAGGTACCTGGGGGGGACAGGGGCGGGCGACCGGGTACCGTGACCGGAGGCGACTGGCGGGGGCGGGAAGGAGCCAGACGCACAACCACACCCTCCCTGATCCACCCAGACAGCAGCAGCCCGCAGGGTGGCAGCGCCAGCTCTGATCTGAGCTCCCGTGGGCCCCTTGCTGGCCCCGGTCCAAAGCTAAGCAGCTGATTTTGAACCGTGATGGTTGAGTCTTTGGGGTTCCTGTTTCCAGAGGAGACCCAGAGAAGTTAGGGACACAGTCCTGGCACTAATTAGATGAATGGATAGATAGATACATACATACATGTATACATACATATATAGATGGATGGATAAATGGATGGATGGATATAGATGGATGGATGGATGGATGGATGGATGGATGGATAGATAGATGGAAGGATGGATAGATGATGGATGGATAGATGGATGAATGGATGGATGGATGGATGGAAAGATGGATAGATGAATGGATGGATGATGGAAGGATGGATAGATGGATGGATGGATGGATAGATGGAAGAATGGATAGACAGATGGATATACAGATGGATGGATATAGATGGGTGGATGGATAGATGGATGGATGGATGATAAATAGATGGATGGACGGATGGATAGATGGATGGATAGATGGATGGATGGATGAATGGATAGATAGATGGAAGGATGCATAGACAGATAGATGGATGGATGGATGAATGGATAGATGGAAGGATGGAGAGATAGACGGATGGATGGATGGATAGATGGAAGAATGGATAGACGGATGGATGGATGGATGGATGGATGGATATAGATGGATGGATAGATGGATGGATGGATGGATAGATATATAGATGGACAGATGGATAGATGGATTGATGGCGACACTAATAAAAACCTTCACAGGAAAAAGTATGAGATTCTGAAACAAAGTTGGCCAAGGATATCTTTGCTCCAGATTGAGGCCTCCCCAGAGTCTTTGCTAATTAATTCCAGCATCTTCCCTGTGCCCGTAGGAGGCAAATGCCACGAAACTCACTGCTCTTCCCTCCAGATCAGACACTAGCCAACGGCCGTGGCCCGTGCCCGGACAAAGCAGGGCATCACCTGAGCCACGGGGCTGGATAAAATGAGCCATGTGCAAAATGTGGGGTGCTGCTGGGGGCTGGGGGTAAGGGAGAGGGCGGGGTGACTGTGGATGTGGGAGAAGAGTAACAAAACGTTTCAGAGAGAAGGGGAGATAAAAAGTTAACAGTCTGCAAATTTGGGTGAAGGGCGTTGCGTGCGGTACGGGAACATGGTAAGGAGGCCCCGTGAGATCAGCACTCACAGAAGACAAATACAGAGGCGTGCAAGGCACCCACGGGAGGGAGTTCCAGGGGGCACGGGCAAGACAGGACAGCAGGCGGCCCAGAGGACTCGGTGGTCAGCTAGAGGACTCGGTGGTCAGCTAGAGGACTCATGGTCAGCTAGAGGACTCATGGTCAGCTAGAGGACTCGGTGGTCAGCTAGAGGACTCATGGTCAGCTAGAGGACTCATGGTCAGCTAGAGGACTCGGTGGTCAGCTAGAGGACTCATGGTCAGCTAGAGGACTCATGGTCAGCTAGAGGACTCGGTGGTCAGCTAGAGGACTCATGGTCAGCTAGAGGACTCGGTGGTCAGCTAAGGACTCGGTGGTCAGTTAGAGGACTCATGGTCAGCTAGAGGACTCAGTGGTCAGCTAGAGGACTCATGGTCAGCTAGAGGACTCGGTGGTCAACTAGAGAACTCGGTGGTCAGCTAGAGGACTCATGGTCAGCTAGAGGACTCATGGTCAGCTAGAGGACTCGGTGGTCAGCTAGAGGACTCGGTGGTCAGCTAGAGGACTCATGGTCAGCTAGAGGACTCGTGGTCAGCTAGAGAACTCGGTGGTCAGCTAGAGGACTCATGGTCAGCTAGAGGACTCGGTGGTCAGCTAGAGGACTCGGTGGTCAGCTAGAGGACTCATGGTCAGCTAGAGGACTCATGGTCAGCTAGAGGACTCGGTGGTCAGCTAGAGGACTCAGTGGTCAGCTAGAGGACTCATGGTCAGCTAGAGGACTCGGTGGTCAGCTAGAGGACTCATGGTCAGCTAGAGGACTCATGGTCAGCTAGAGGACTCGGTGGTCAGCTAGAGGACTCATGGTCAGCTAGAGGACTCGGTGGTCAGCTAGAGGACTCATGGTCAGCTAGAGGACTCGGTGGTCAGCTAGAGGACTCATGGTCAGCTAGAGGACTCGGTGGTCAGCTAGAGGACTCGGTGGTCAGCTAGAGGACTCATGGTCAGCTAGAGGACTCGGTGGTCAGCTAGAGGACTCATGGTCAGCTAGAGGACTCGGTGGTCAGCTAGAGGACTTGGTGGTCAGCTAGAGGACTGAGTGGTCAGCTAAGGACTCAGTTGCCAGTCCAGAGGACTCAGTTGCCGGTCCAGAGGACTCAGTGGTCAGCCCAGGGGACTGAATGGTCAGCTAGAGGCCTGAGTGGTCAGCCCAGAGGATTCAGCGGTCAGCTCAGAGGACTGAGTGGTCAGCTAAGGACTCTGGTCAGCCCAGAGAAAGTAACCAGCTCAGAGGACTGAGTGGCCAGCTAGAGGACTGAGTAGCCAGCTCAGAGGACTCAGTGGTCAGCTAGAGTACTGAGTGGTCAGTCCAGAGGATTCAGTGGTCAGCTCAGAGGACCGAGTGGTCAGCTAGAGGACTCAGCGGTCAGCCCAGCAGACTCAGGAGGCCTCAGGGCTGCTGCAGAGGAAGGGAAGGAGTTGAGGGTGGGGTTTGATGGAATTGCAGCACCACCAGCCTGAGATGAAGAAAGTGTGAGCTCTGGGAGGCGTGGCCCCGGGGGGAGCCGCAGGGCAGGCGGGGTTAGAAGACAAGCCTCTCACCTTATGTACATCTCCTCCCGGTTGTTATCCTTATAGAAATTCTAGGTGGGGAGAGAGACAGGGGTGAGCGTTTTCCGTGCAGAGCCCTGGGATAGGAAAGCCCCTGCCCAGGCTGTGGGGACGAGGTGGGGTCTCAGCCATGGCGTCCTGGGGGGACACAGGTGAGCCTCGGCTGGGCTGAGACAGGTGCACGGCATAATCTTTAGAAGCGTGGCCGTGATGCACAGGGCACAGCTCTGGGGAGCAAGCGCAATCTGGAACAGTAACAGATCGAGCCGGCCCAGGGCCCCCCGAGCTGGCCCAGGCCCCTGCCCACCGTCCAAGCTGCACCGGAAGCAGAGCTTGGGAGGATCAAGGGTCCCAGGCTTCTTCCTGGGGTGAAAACGTTCGCCAGGCCCCATCTCAAAAGAAAAGGCTGGGCCTGGTGTCGCACACACGTGGTCCCGGCCATCAGGCCAGACAGGAGCACTGCAGACTGGAGCTCCAGAGCAGCGCTCTCTACACAGCGCCGTTGGGGCTGGAGTGGCCCAGCATTTGCTGACCCTGTGTGATCCAAGTCACCTGTGTGTGCTTGGGGCCGGGGCGTGTCCAGGGCACAGGCGTGTCCAGGGCACAGGCGTGTCCAGGGCACAGGCCGCGGGCAGCATCAGTGGGCAGCCTGCTCACCCCTGCCCTGCCCCCACGGCCGTCCAGGCGGACAGCTGGCAGCTGGGGCTGCGGGCGGTGGCCCGTCCCCTCCTCTCCCCGTCTGGGTGGCCATCCCAAGGTCACTTGCTCCTCCCAGGGGGGCCGTCGGGGCCCGGACCCCTCCGGCTGCTCTTTCAGCACGCTGGGCCGTGAGTTTTCAGCACTCACTCCCTCTCTGCCGTGTCAGGAGTTTCAAGCCCCCTCAGCCTCCTGGAGAATCAATGGAAGAGCTAAGCGGTGGAAACCCAGGATGGGGACTGGAGAGGGGCAATGGGGGACGGGGGGGGGGTCCTGCCACCTGGGGGATGGAGTGTCACGTGACAGACAGCATGGTCATGTGATGACAGGAGCCTGGCCCTGCGCAGCCGGCCGTGCCCCGCGTGACGGGAGAGCCCAGCTGGGAAACGGAGGCACAGCGAGCCCTGGGGCCTGGCCCCCGCCCCCCCCGTCCCCCCGCCTCCCCCGTCCCCCGCCCCCCGTCCCCCGTCCCCCCCGCCCCACCTCCCCCCCGCCCCTCACCCCCCCCGCCCCCCGCCCCCTGTCCCCCCGTCCCCCCCACCCTCCGCCCCGTCCCCCTGCCCCCCCGTCCCCCCGCCCCCCCCGCCCCCCGCCCCCCGTCCCCCGTCCCCCCCGCCCCACCTCCCCCGCCCCTCATCGCCCCCGCCCCCCGCCCCCCGCCCCCCCCGGCCCCTTCCCCCCCGCCCCCGCCCCCTGTCCCCCCACCCCCCATCCCCCGCCCCCCCCGGCCCCTTCCCCCCCGCCCCCCGCCCCCCGTCCCCCCGCCCCCTGTCCCCCCGCCTCCCCCGGCCCCTTCCCCCCCGCCCCCCCGTCCCCGTCCTCCCGCCCCCCGTCCCCCCGCCCCCCGTCCCCCCGTCCCCCGCCCTCCACCCCCCCCCCCCCGCTCCGCACCAGCAGGTTCACAGTGCAGCTCATGCGGTTGTCCTTGCTGTCGTCCGCCCCCCCGTCCCCCGCCCCTCATCCCCCCCGCCCCCCGTCCCCCCACCCCCCCGCCCCCCGCCCCCCATCCCCCGCCCTTCCCCCCCCCCCCCCCCGCTCCGCACCAGCAGGTTCACAGTGCAGCTCATGCGGTTGTCCTTGCTGTCGTCCGCCATCACGTCCCGGTAGTCCAGCAGCTTCTCCAGCAGCCCCTTCACCAGGCTCACGAAGTTCTCCACAGACTTGGCGATGGCCGGGTGCTCCACCGCACATTCCATCAGGCTGCGGGGAGACAGAGCGGGAGCTGGGAGCTGGGGGCGAGGGGGGAGCTGGGAGCTGGGGGCGTGGGGGGAGCTGGGAGCTGGGGGCGAGGGGGGAGCTGGGAGCTGGGGGCGAGGGGGGAGCTCGGAGCTGGGGGTGTGGGGTGCGGGGCACGGGGGGGGAGGCTCGGAGCTGCAGGAACTCAGAGCTGGGGGCGGGGTGCAGGGGGGCTCGGAGCTGCGGGTACAGGGCGCAGGGGGAGCTCAGAGCTGCAGGTGCAGGGTGTGGGGGGAGCTCGGAGCTGGGGGTGTGGGGTGCGGGGCACGGGGGGGGGGGAGGCTCGGAGCTGCAGGAACTCAGAGCTGGGGGCGGGGTGCGGGGGGAGCTCAGAGTTGGGGGAGTGGGGTGTGGGGGGAGCTCAGAGCTGGGGGCGGGGTGCAAGGGGTGCTCAGAGTTGGGGGAGTGGGGTGTGGGGGGAGCTCAGAGCTGGGGGCGGGGTGCAGGGGGAGCTCAGAGTTGGGGGAGCGGGGTGTGGGGGGAGCTCAGAGCTGGAGGTGGGGCACGGGGGGAGCTCAGAGTTGGGGAGCGGGGTGCAGAGCAGTCAGGGCAGAGGAGGAAGCAGAAGCCAGGTCCTCCCTTCGATTTTCACACCACTCACCCCTGTATATCCACACATGTGTTCACCTGTACACACATTCACCAGTACACACTCATCCGTACACACATTCATCCACACATGCACTCATCCGTACATGCACTCATCCGTACATGCATTCACCCGTACATGCATTCACCCGTACATGCATTCATCCGTACATGCATTCACCCGTACATGCATTCACCCGTACATGCATTCATCCATACATGCGTTCATCCATACCTGCATTCATCCGTACATGCATTCATCCATACCTGCATTCATCCGTACACGCATTCATCTGTACATGCATTCATCTGTACATGCATTCACCAGTACATGCATTCATCCATATACACATTTATCCGTACATGCATTCACCTGTACATGCATTACCTGTACATGCATTCACCCATACATGCATTCACCTGTACATGCATTCACCCATATATGGATTCACCTGTACATGCATTCATCTGTACATGCATTCGCCCATACATGCATTCATCCATACAGCTTTGCAAGCTTGGATCTTTCTATCGTCAAGATGGGAAAAAAGAATAAAAATTTAAATTTTCCAGTGTGGGTGCAGGTGCAGCACCTCACACCCATCATCCTGGCTCCCGGGGGCCCAGAATGGGAGATGGCAATGCCAGGGTGGGCAGAGCGTTCTGCAGGGCTGTCTCCACAGAGGGAGAGCGATGCGGTGCTGTGGGCCTCCATCCCAGTGGCCAGGGATGAATACCTAGTGCATTGGGGCAGTAGGGATTTCATGTTGGAACCACCACACCCACCCTGTTCTTTGAGATAGGGTCTCACTATTTGCCTGGGCTGGCCTCCAAGGGTAACGCTCCAGATCTCTACCTTCCCAGTACCTGGGATGATAGATGTGAGCTACTGTGCCCAGCCCGAGACAGAGGACTCCTCTAGATGGGGAATCTAAGTCTTTTAGAGGTCAGTGAAGTTGTCAGTATCCGTGGGCTGCCTCCAGTGTCAATGTCTAACTCCAGCTTCTCTGCATGCAGGTGCACAAGGCCAGGAAGCTGAACGGCAAACCCTCCGGGCCATGCTGGCTAGGGGTCCAGGCTGGAGGCAGGGGAGGGAAGCCTTCATCTTCCTATCCAAGTAGGGATAGGAAGCAGCTCGCTCTCAGGAGGGCGAGGGGGAGAGGCAAGGGCTTATCAGGGTCACTGCTTGCCAGAAGCCAGGGCAGGCTGCAGGGAGGCGCGTCTCGAAGATAGCGGGGCCCAGACACATCCATCTCAGCTCCGGGATGAGCACCTGCTCCCGGCATCCACGCCCAGGCAGATGGTGCCGTGATTTACACCTGTCTGGCTGAGCCGCCGCTGTGCTGCTCCTCCTGGAACAGCCACGTCCAGCCCTGCCCCTGTCCTCCTGACAGCACAGGGCCTGGGATACAGGGCCTGACTAGGCCTGTTAGCATCTCGGGTAATTTCACCAAGCCTGATGCCCGCCACAGGCTGGTCTCACCTTTGGTGCACCCGGGCCTCGCTGCTTTGGTTTTTAGGTTCTCCAGAGATTAGGGTTTGGGTTGGAAAGTGTGGGTGTGGGCCTGCCTGAGCATGGGCTGGGTTGAGACTCCGCCTGGATGATCAGCTCCACCCTGACGGAGCTTCGGTCTGCTGGACACACTTTGGGGGATGCACTTTAGAAGAGAAAGTCTTCACCATCCTCATTTCTCTATTCTCTAGGCATGGCAAGGAGGTCGTACATATAGACTAGTAGGAGTGAGATGGTGACAAATCATCCGTCCATCAGTCCAGTCACTGCCCACCTATGCATCTGTCCACCCATCCACCTAGCCATCCATCCATCATCCATCTACCTATCCATCCATCCATCTACCCATTCATCCACCCATCCATCTATCCACCCATCCACCCATTCATTACCCACCAACTCATCTGTCTACCCATCCATCCACCTATTCATCCATCCATCCATTCATCCATCCACCCACCTACCCATCCATTACCCATCTACTCATCTCCCATCCATCCATCCATCCATCCACCTATCCACCTATCCATTACCCACCTACTCATCTGTCCACCCATCCACCTATCCATCCATCCATCCATCCATCCATCCATCCATCCACCCATCCACCTATCTATCCATCCATCCATCCATCCATCCATCCATCCATCCATCCATCCATCCATCCATCCATCCATCCACCTATCCATCTATCCACCCACCCACCCATTCCATTACCCACCAACTCATCTGTCTACCCATCCATCCACCTATTCATTCATCCATCCATCCATCTACCCACCCACCCACCCATCCATTACCCACCTACTCATCTGTCCACCCATCTATCCATCCACCTATCCATCTATCCACCTACTCACCCATTCACTTCCCACCAATTCATCTGTCCACCCATCCATCCATCCATACATCCATCCACCCACCTACCCATCCATTACCCACCTACTCATCTGTCTATCCATCCATCTTCCTATCCATCTGGCTAGGTGGACAGATGAGTAGGTTGGTAATGAATAGGTGGATGGATGGATAGACATCTACTAACTTATCTGTCTACCCAGACATCCACCTATCCATCCATCCATCCATCCATCCATCCATCCACACACCCATCCACTAACTACTCATCTGTCCACCAGCCATCCACCTATTCATTACCAACCTACTCATCTGTCCACCAGCCATCCACCAATCCAACCATCCACCCATCCATCCATCCACCTACCCACCCATTACCCACCTACTCATCTGTCCACCCATCCATCCACCCACCCATCCATTACCCACCTACTCATCTGTCCACCCATCCATCCACCCACCCATCCATTACCCACCTTCTGATCTGTCTACACATCCATCTACCTATCCATCCATCCATACCCATCTATCCATCCACCCATCCATCCACTATGCACCTATTCATCCATCCATCCATTCATTCATCCTACCAACCCACCTACTCATCCATCCATCCATCCATCCATCCATCCATCCATCCATCCACCCATTCATCCTACCAACCCACCTACTCATCCATCCCTGCATCCATTCATCCTTCTACCCCTTACCCATTCATTCATCTATCAATATTCAGGTTTCCATTTTTAGGACTGTAAGATAAACTCCTGCTTAGGCCAAAGCCTTCTGCACCTGGACGCAGGACCCTGACCAGAACCTGGAACCAGCAGGTCAGGGAGGGGAGGGGAGGGTCCACGGAGGCCCTGTGCTGGGCAGAGGTTACTACAGGTTACTACAGAGCGGCCAGGCCTTTAGCTTGCTTTTGCTCTTCAGCATTCAGGAAGGATCAGGGAAGGCGCAGTTATCTCTGCCTTATTCCCAAGCCTCTCGGGGAGGGCAGGGAGGGTGAAGCCAGGCTGCCAAGGACAGACACTGGGAGCCAGGCCTGGGGGGCGGACGTGCACTGTGAAAGGCGCACCTGCTGTGAGCCAGCTGCTTCCTGATCACTCTGCTCCAAAACAACCCCAGGAGTTCATTATCCTCACTTTTGAAGAAAGGGATACCGAGGCAGGGGAGGTGGTGGGGATGGCCCAGAGGGTGGCGTGGAGTGTGGGGTAGTGGTGTCCACCAGCAGCGCCTGCCCTCAGAGATGTGCAAGCCCAGGAAAGACGCCGGAGTGGAAGTGCAAATGCCAGCCTCCAAGAAGAGAGATCTCAGCCGGGCTCATGCCTGTGATCCTAGCTACTCAGGAAGCGGAGCTCTGAGGATCACAGCTCCCAGCCAGCCCAGGCAGGAAAGCCTAAAGTCATGGAGACCCTTATCTCCAGTTAACCATCATAAAAGCAGGAAGTGGTGTGGCCCATGTAGTAGAGTGTCAGTGCAAAAAGCTGAAGGACTGGGCCAGGGAGCATGGGCGCTTCCTTCTGGAAGCGGGGCCTCTGGCAGGTCTCCAGGGCCTCCAGCCCTGGGCGGCTCTCAGGGCTGTCCACCTCCCAGCCTGCACTCACATGGACTCCAGCAACCGCATGTACTGCTCATCGCCCCGGCCGCCCTCCACCTCGTGGTCCAGCTTCAGGATGATCTCGTTTTCGAACTGCGGAGGGAGATGGGTGGACAGGAGCGTTACAAGGCCAGCCAACGTGTGTAGTGCAGGCCTCTCAGGAGTCCCAGAGGGCCCAGAGGAGAGAGAGAAGGGAGAGGAGAGGGGAGGGAGGGAGAGACAGAGACCGAGAGCCCCTTGGGCTTGCTTTCTACGGCTGGGGAGAAGTAGGAAACGGAAGGGAATTCTAATGACATGCAAAGGCCCCGGGGCGGGTGGCAGGGGGGCATCTTCAGGCAAGGGCCTGATATCATGAAGAGCCAGCGTGCCTCTCTCCATCCCCTGGAGGCCACGCCGACCCTCATCCTCCATCCATGGGGTCACGCGGGCCGAGGATACGTGGGAGGCTCCGCGTGTGGCACCCCTCCCCCACCTCCCAGACCTCGGGTCTGGGTGCCGTGCAAGCGCTGGGGCCGGGCGGCCTGCCTGCCCGTCCCTCCTCGCCCTGGCCCATCCAGCCACGACGTCACCTCCCTATCATGGACTGTGGTGGGAGGGTCTGTCACAGAACCCCGCTGCGGGGGGGGGGGCGGCTCTGGCCCCTGGGCGGTGGCGGGCACACGTGCGTGTGTCTGTGTGCGTGTATGTGCGTGTGCCTGTGTACGTGTGCGTGTGGAGGGGTTCAGCACCCACAGCGAGTTGTTACAAGGGGCAGGGCTCCCCAGGAAGCATAGAGTGTGAGTGGGCCCACAGAACCTTCTGGAAGGCTGCTCAGGGGAGGGGAGCTGAGCTTGGGGGGGGGGTGGCTCCCTGGGAGGGGCTGGCACAGGATGGGAGCCGGCGTGTCTCTAGGGGTAGAGGGGTGGGAAGTGAGTGCTTGTCTGGGGTCACAAAGCAGCTGGGAGGGAAATTGCAGGGTGCCATGGAAGACCAGAGCCGAGGCCAAGCCAGGCTCAGGAGGAGAGCCAGCATCTCTGCTGAGCGCGGCCCAAAGGGGCTGGGGGCTGGGGGCTGGGGGCTGGGGACTGGCCGTGACCATGGGGGGGGCTGTGCTGGGGACTGGCCGTGACCATGGTGGGGGGCTGGGCTGGGGACTGGCCGTGACCGTGGGGGGGCCTGTGCTGGGGACTGGCCGTGACTGTGGGGGCTGTGCTGGGCTGGGCTGGGGACTGGCCATGACCATGGTGGGGGGGGGCTGGGCTCTGGGGACTGGCCGTGACCGTGGTGGGGCTGGGCTGGGGACTGGCCGTGACCGTGGTGGGGCTGGGCTCTGAGGACTGGCCGTGTCTGTGGGGTGCTGGGCTGGGCTGGGGACTTGCCGTGACCATGGGGGTGGCTGTGCTGGGAACTGGTCGTGTCTGTGGGGGCTGTGCTGGGCTGGGCTGGGGACTGGCCATGACCGTGGGGGGGGGCTGTGCTGGGCTGGACTCTGGGGACTGGCCGTGACCGTGGGGGGGGGGCTGTGCTGGGCTGGGCTCTGGGGACTGGCCATGACCGTGGGGGGGGGGGGCTGGGCTGGGGACTGGCTGTGGCCGTGGGGGGGGCTGTGCTGGGCTGGGCTCTGGGGACTGGCCGTGTCTGTGGGGGCTGTGCTGGGCTGGGCTGGGGACTGGCCGTGACCGTGGGGGGGGGTGCACCACTCCCTGGCCCGCGCTCCCCAGCTCCGGCCCTGCCTTCTGGGGGAAGTTCAGGCAGAAGGCTGGAGGCGTCCCCATGGGGCAGCGGGGCTCGCGCGGCCTCCTCCTGTACCTTTTTGAAGTCGCCGCTCCTCTGGAACTCGCACAGCATCATGTCAAAGAAGATGGGGACGGTGGCTTTCCGGAGCTCGGCCTCGGGGATGAGCGTCATCTCCAGGATGGGCCCCACCATGCCAGGGATGAAGCAGATCTTGTTCTGGCCTGGGGGGGAGGGGACTCGCTCGCAAGGCTGCAGGGGTGCGGCTCTTCTGTGGCCGGGGCAGGGGAGAGGGGCAGAGCGGAGCCAGGGGGTCACGTGGTCACCACGTGGTCCACTCTGCGAACATCGGCTGCCGCTAGTGTGCCAAGCACCGTCACAAACCAGCCCAACACCGATGCGCACCTGCCATGCCCTGCGCCCAGCTCTGGCTGGGGTGAGGGTACGTACACACGCACGTACAGACATGTGCACACAGACACACACGGACACAATCAGAGATGTATACACACCCACAGATACGTGTCACATGCACACTGACACAGACACACACAGACACACCCACATATGTACAGACACACAACATGCACACAGACACACAGACACACAGACACGCACGTCTAGACATGCCCAGACACTCCCCAGAAGACTGTTAAGTCATCTCCTGGCCTGCGAGCACAGTCTGGCAATTAGCTTCTTTCTAATCACAGGCTGCTCAAGTCTTCCCTGAAAAGATGATGATGCTGGTTGATCATCCTCACCACGGCAGCCTGATTGCGCGTGGAATTAAAGCAGAGCCTCAAGAACGAACCTGCTTCATGATTTACTCATTATGGGAAGCCGGGGTACACAGTCGGCCCTTTAAAAATAATCCACAACGAACCCCTTCGGGGAAGCACTGCTCATGAGGACGCTGGGCGGGGGCGGAGGGGGGGACCGACACAGGCCCCCCTGGCCTCTCTGCTCATGAGGACGCTGGGGGGGGCGGAGGGGGGGACCGACACAGGCCCCCCTGGCCTCTCTGTTCATGAGGATGCTGGGGGCGGGGGGGGACCGACGCAGGCCCCCCTGGCCTCTCTGTTCATGAGGATGCTGGGGGCGGGGAGGGGGGACCGACAAAGGTCCCCCCTGGCCTCCGCTCAGGCAGTGGTCGGCTGTCAACCTCGAGTGCATCCCTGCGCCTCTCCAGGCTCACTCTGCCATGCCAGCTCCACACTGCGTGAGACTGCTTCTAAGTTAGGGGTGTAGCAGAACTCTGCTGTCATGGTTAGCCCAAAGCTTTAATTTTCTCCCTTAGGAAGTTGGAAGGAGGCCGGCGGCGCAAACGCATGCCCCTGTCCCGGTGGCGTCAAGGTGGCTGCTGCCTGCCCAGCTATCTCGCTGTTTTCCCAGAAAGGAAGAGGGGAAGGACGATGTGCAAGGCCCCTCGCTGGGCCCATCCTCTCTGCCTTGTCTGTGTCTCTCTGTGTCTGTGTTCTGTCTGTCTCTGTTTTGGCAGCACTGGTTGAACTCAGGGTCTCACATTTGTTAGGCTCTACCACTTGAGCAACACCCACAGCCCACGTACTCGTTAGCTCATTTCCAGATAGGTCTCCTGCTTTGCCTAGGCCAGCCTCTAGCCGGGGTCCTCTCTCAGGCATGGTCTGCTGCAATGCCCTAGGACTGTCCCCAGCAAACCACCAGGCCTAGGTAGGAGGGCAGAAAAGCCGTTGTAATAGGCTCTGGCTCCCGCTGACTTTGAGGAGACTAGGTCCAGTTTCAGCCAATTTACTTATCATGCGTGAATTTTTTTATTGGCCCACAGCTGAAAATAAATGTTTGGAAAATGCCAGGCAATGTGATATGCAAAGGGCGCTTCCTGCTTGGCTGTGCCGGAGTCTGCGCAGGTGGGTGTTCAGTAACAGCCTCCCATTCATCCGCATAACTGGAGCGCAGGAAGGCCTGCCAACACTAACCTATACCTGAGCAAAACCGTGTGTGTGCAAGGCTGCACGATAAAACGTAGAGAAGAGCAAGCTACGGGGAACCACGGGAGACAGAGGAGGCCCAGCTCCCAGTCACAGAGTGCCCTGCTGGGAGAGGGGGCAGGGCGAGGAGAGCAGCTCAGGGATCCACAGGCCACACAGACCACCAAGGACCACGCAGACCACCAAAGACCACGCAGACCACCAAAGACCACGCAGACCACCAAAGACCATGCAGACCACCAAAGCCCACGCAGACCACCACAGACCACCAAAGACCACGCAGGCCACAAAGACCACGCAGACCACAAAGACCACGCAGATCACCAAAGACCACGCAGGCCACCAAAGACCACGCAGACCACCAAAGACCACGCAGACCACCAAAGACCACGCAGACCACCAATGCCCACGCAGGCCACCACAGACCACCAAAGACCACGCAGGCCACAAAGACCACGCAGACCACAAAGACCACGCAGATCACCAAAGACCACGCAGGCCACCAAAGACCACGCAGACCACCAAAGACCACGCAGACCACCAAAGACCACGCAGGCCACCAAAGACCACGCAGGCCACCAAAGACCACGCAGACCACCACAGACTACCAAAGACCACGCAGGCCACAAAGACCACGCAGACCACAAAGACCACGCAGATCACCAGAGACCACGCAGGCCACCAAAGACCACGCAGACCACCAAAGACCACGCAGGCCACCAAAGACCACGCAGGCCACCAAAGACCACGCAGGCCACCAAAGACCACGCAGGCCACCAATGACCACGCAGGTCACCAATGACCACGCAGACCACCAAAGACCACGCAGACCACCAAAGACCACGCAGACCACCAAAGACCACGCAGACCACCAAAGACCACGCAGGTCACCAAAGACCACTCAGACCACCAAAGACCATGCAGACCACCAACGACCACGCTGACCACCAACGACCACGCAGACCACCAAAGACCACGCTGACCACCAAAGACCACGCAGACCACCAAAGACCATGCTGACCACCAATGACCACAAGACCACGCAGCCCATGAAGAGCCACAGACCATGCAGGCCACTGCAGCTGGTGGGCCCCTCCTGGTGCCGAGTGGAGCACACATGCTAGAAAGTGAACTGCATCTGAACCTCTCCTTTCCACTGAACGCCTTCAAGTAGTTCACATCCCTATTCACAAATGCAAAAGACGTGCTCAAGACCAGTTTCCCGGCTTCTTTTGAAAAACCGGAAGATGTGAGGAGGAGCAGGCTGGCAGTCCAATGGGACGGGGCCGCCACAGACAGTGGCCACGGCGGCCACGGCAGGAACGTGTCCATGTCTCCGTGCTCAGGCTCTTCCTCCCAATTGCTACGCAATGGTAAGTGATGCATACGTTACTTCTTACGGAAGGACACAGAGGACAGACACAAATGCTTTTCTGGTCTCCCTCCCTGGGGACATTCATCGGTGTCAGGAGAATCCCGATTGTCACACTCAGAGGGCCATCTTAGAGGCCGGGGCCAGCTCAGCGCCACAGCCACAAACGATCCGCCGATTACCCTACCCCAGGGGTGGACAACCTGCCCCACGCATCCCATGCCTGCCTGGGCTTCCTGCGGTCTCGGGGATGCAGGCTGCACGCAGCTTTGATGAGGAGAGAGCCAGAGCGGCAGCTTATGGGGCCGGGGGTGTGGCAGCCCCCATGGCTCCCGTGCGCCGGGGTCTTGACCTCTGACCTCACCAGCTCCTCTTCAGAAGGTGCGTTTGGGCCCAGAGATGCCAGATCTCCTGGCTGGTGGCCTCACAGCTCTTACAAGACGGTGTGGCCCGTGGCTGAGATGTGGCTGTCTGTCCTGCACCTGGGTCCTCAGGCTCCGCTTTGGACTTTGTGAGCCAACCCACAACCCTCCTGCCGATCAGCACACATGCTGAGCCGACACATGCCAGCGACACAGAACCCAGACGCAGAATCCGCCCTGTGCTGCTTCCCACAGAGTGGCCAGGCCTTGCTGACAAGGACGCACAAGCACTGCCCAGAAAACCCACGGGGGACTGGCAGACACCAAGAGGTCAGAGGAAGCGAAGCCCGGGACTGGTAATGGAGAGAGACAGGCACAGAGCCTGCAGATGTCTACGGAAGAGGCCAACAGCCATGCCAGAACAGAGGCCCGCACACCAAAGGGACCAAAAGCCAGAGTTAGAACTTCATTCTTCACTGCTTCCCCCAATCCATTTATCCACCCACCCATCTATCCATCCATTCATTCAACATCCATCCATCCATTTATCCATCCGTTCATTCATCCAGCACCTATCTATCCACCTGTCCATCCATTTATCCATCCATCCATCCATCCATCCATCCATCCATCCATCCATCCATCCATCACCTACCACTCCTCCATCACCCATCCATTCAATATCCACCCATCCATCTATCCATCCATCCACCCATTTATCCATTTATCCACCCACCCATTCCTCCATCATCCATACATTCATTCAACATCCATCCATCTATCCATCCATTCATTCATCCAGCACCTATCCATCCACCTGTCCATCCATTTATCCACGCATCTATCCATCCACCCACCCACCCATCCACCCATCATCTATCCATCCACCCATCCATCCATCCATTTATTCACCCACCTATCCATCCATCCATCCATCCACGGTCCACCACCCACACATTTATCTATCCATTCACCTGTCCATCCAGCACATGTTTACGGAGCAGGATTTGGGTTGTGGATGCGGTTGGTGGCTCCTGTCTTTGTGGAGGGAATACCATGCCCTGCTTCAAGGTCTTCCCCAGTGCAAGGAGGGGGAAGTTTCCCCTGCCCACGAGCATCCTGTGATGCCCAGGACATGAGTTTCCCCCGGTGCTGTCCCTTCCTCTCTCTTACAGTTCCTTTGACATCTCGACCCCTGAGAAGCAGGCTCCCCTCTGCTTGGGCAGTGGGAAGGGTGGACCCTCTCCTTCAGACTACTGTCTGGCATTATTAAGGGCTGGCTGCCTCCAATACCCTGAAATTCCCAGATCCCACCCTAGCACCCTCTGACGGAGGTCTTTGGGAAGCATGTGTGTGTGTGTGTGTGTGATTGTGTATGTGTGTGGGTGTGATTGTGCATGTGTGTGATTGTGTATGTGTATGATTGTGCATGTGTGTGATTATGCATGTGTGTGGTTGTACATGTGTGTGATTGTGCGTGTGTGGGTGTGATTGTGTGGGTGGGTGGGTGTGATTGTGCATGTGTGTGATTGTGCATGTGTGTGTGTGATTGTGTGTGGGTGTGTGCTTGTGTGTGTGATTGTGCGTGTGTTTGTGCATGGGTGTGTGATTGTGTGTGGGTGTGTGATTGTGTGTGGGTGTGATTGTTTGTGCATGGGTGTGTGATTGTGTGTGTGTGGTTGTGCGTGTGTGCGTGTGGTTGTGCGTGTGTGTGATTGTGTGTGTGGTTGTGCGTGTGTGTGATTGTGCGTGTGTGTGCGTGTGTTTGTGCATGGGTGTGATTGTGTGTGGGTGTGTGATTGTGCATGTTTGTGCATGGGTGTGATTGTGCGTGGGTGTGTAATTGTGCATGGGTGCGTGGGTGTGTGATTGTGCGTGGGTGTGTGATTGTGTGCGAGTGGGTGTGCCTGTGGTTGTGTGTGAGTGTAAGATTGTGCACGTGCGTGTGTGTGTGGCTGTGTGTGTGCGTGTGGGTGGGTGTGTGTGCGCGTGGGTGTGCGTGTGGTTGTGCGTGAGTGTGGTTGTGCACGTGTGTGTGTGTGGCTGTGTCCTTCTGCACTCGGTAGCTACTCACCCAGCTTGTACCACATGTCACGGATGGAGAAGCCAATTAACCGCCTCATGTCGCCGTACCTGCGAAGAGGAAAAGCGCTGGTGTGGGCCTCATCCCCGAGCATCTGAGACCCTCCCTCCCCCGGAGCCCAACCTACTTGCTCAGGATTTTGTTGTACTTGGCGTGGGAGAACTGCTCCAGCTGCAGAGAATCCTGCGTGATAAAAGCCACTGCCAGATGAAAATAATTGTTCCACAGCTGGAAGGAGAGGGGAGGGACCGTCAGGGCACAGCCGTGGGAGGCCAGGGTTGGGAGCCCCGGAGACACTGGTTGGTGTGAATAATCAACAAGTGTGGCAGGAGATGGGTGGAACCAGCCCGACTGTGTCTCTGCGATTTCCTAATGGGCACTGGCTCTGGGCAGGCTGGCCCACGGTGGGACGATGGGTGGATCTCTACGCGCTGTCCACGTCCCCGCGGCCTCACCCGGGGAGTCTGGACCGGGCCCCAAGGGTGGTGGACGGGGGTGAGGATCTGGGGACTGGCAGCCTCTCCAGAGGGCTCCCCGTCCTCCTGACAGCAGAGCGGCCGCGGGAGCCCATCGTGCCCCAGCACCCTGCCCCTCCTCCTTCCCACCACCCACAGCCATGCCACCTGGGCCCAGCCCAGACCTGGGAACCGCCCCCATGGCTGGGGCCAGGACTCTGTGCTAACAGGAAGCTGTCCTGTGGCTCTGGCTCTCCTGCTGGCCAGAAGTCCCTCAGGCCCAGCTCCCGGGACCACAGCCACTGGCCTCCATCTGACTGGCCATGCTGACCAAGACTCGAGCGACACCGATCCACATCGAGAAGTCATCAGGCCTCGGAGCGCCTGCCAGCTAGGTGGGAAGACCCTGGGTCTCCGTCCCACACACAAGGCCAGGAGACCCCGGGCTCCGTCCCGCACATGGCTGCGTGCAGAGGGCCGGTCGTGGTGAGAGCGCAGAGGGCCGGCTGCTGCCCTTTCGATTTCTGTGTGGCTCCTTTGGTACCAGAGTCAGCCCAGAACCAGCCAGGGGTCTGGACGGGCATCGCACAAGGCCGAGGCCCTGTGGAGAGCTGCTGGGGTGGCTTTGCTGAGCAGAGAGGACCCTTGTCTGGTCCTTCACCACCGTGCAAGTGACCACCCCGCCCGGGAGGCTTCCCTGGTTAATCCAACAAAGCCGCCCCAGGGGTCCTCACTCTACCCGGAGCACGGCCTTGAAGGGGAGACCCGTTCTAGACAGCAGATAGGAAGCCCCAGAGAGCTCCAGTGGCCGTCCAAGGTCCAACAGCCGGTGGTGACGGTTAGTTAACTCAAAGAAGCGAGAAAGTAAGACACTTGTGGTTCTCAAAACTGGATGATTAAAAAAAAAAAAAAAGATCAAATAAGGTATTTCTCATCCTGCTCGAAACCTAGTCAATTTCCCCAGAAGAAAATGTAAAGGATTTCTTATCTGCACGCTTTCAAAACCCGTGTAGGCATACGCTGCATGCCCGTGGACATCATGTCCACCGCCTGCCTCTCACCCACGGTCTGGGGAAGGTGTCCCTGTGAGCAGACCGGATCCCTCCCTTCTTTCACTACCACACTCTGTTCTGCTTTAATTTTAACCAGCTCCCTGATTACAGACATTTAGCTTCCTTCAACATCCTTCTCCAGAAACATCGCTGTCATCAGCGTTCGTGTCCGAACACTTTTATGGATGAGAAACGGGGCTTGTAGCCCGTACTCCTCATTGGGGTCTGGAAGTCCAGGGTCCAAACAGGCTCTGTTGTTTTCTGTGGCCTTTGTGGTGTGCTGGTGTCCCAGTTTCCAATCCAATGGCCAGCTCCATTGCCACACGCTACCCGTCTCTCTGAGTGTGTTTCCTCATCTGGAAAATGAGGATAATGCAATCCAGAGGGTGCGGCTGGCAGGACTCAATGGGGGAATCCTGCCTGGTACACTCCCACTCCGTCTCGTGAGATCCATTCCCTGGGAAAACCTTCCCTCACGCGCTCCACTGGGCCACAACCAGTTTGCAGCACTGAGACTCATTTTATCTACTTCGCTTGGAAGCCACACCCATTCCTTCTGCATAGCTGGGATTGCCATGGAGAGCCACTGCCAGCTTAATTTTGAGAGAGCGTTTTACTAACTTCTGCCTAGGCTGGTCTTGAACAGTGATCTCCCTATCTTCTCCCAGAATTAATTAGTTAATTAATGACATCTTAAAGCACAGTTGTTTTCTATGTCATCTGCTAGATATAGATACAGCGCGCTATTATGTCTCCCACACCTGGCATTTGGTCTGACCTACCATGTGTCCCGGGGCTATTTGCAGAAGGAGTTTGTTAATGAGCCGTACACTTCACATGCACCTCTGAAGAAACGATGTCATTTGTATTGTTTTATCCTCATTTTAGGCATCAGAAAATTGAGTCTCAGAAAGGCAAAATAAATTGTCCCAAATGGTCAAAGGGGCATTTGAATTTTAAGTGGATATTACCCTAGGACTTGGCTTCTTCTAAAAAACAAGAACTAGGGGCTGGGAAGATGGCTCAGTGGTGGAGCGCTTGCCTTGCATGCCTGAGGCCCTGGGTTCGATTCCTCAGCACCACATAAGCAAAAAGAAAAAAGCCGGAAGTGGCGTTGTGGCTCAAGTGGTAGAGCGCTAGCCTTGAGCTGAAGAGCTGAGGGACAGTGCCCAGGCCCAGAGTTCAGGCCCCACGACCGGACCCAAAAAAAAAAAAAAAAAAAAAAAAAACAAGAACTATTTTCAATTTAATTAACATATAATCACTGTACAGATTTATGAGTTCCAATGGGCAGGTTCAATCCATGTATACTCTGCATGAGGATCAAACCGGGGCTTCTACATATATCATTCCTTTGTGGTGAAACATTCGCAACCCTCTCTCTTGGCTACTCTACCTTAAGTATTGTTATTGACTGGGTTCTCCTGTACTGTAACCACGCGGCCGACTGCCTCGCCACACTGCCCCTCTCCCCCTCCCCAGCCTGGTAACTTCTTTTTTATTTTTGGGGGAGGGGGGCCCGGTCGTGGGGCCTGAACTCTGGGCCTGGGCGCTGTCCCTCAACTCTTCAGCTCAAGGCTAGCGCTCTACCACTTGAGCCACAGCACCACTTCCAGCTTTTTTCTTTTTGCTTATGTGGTGCTAAGGAATCGAACCCAGGGCCTCAGGCATGTAAGGCAAGCGCTCTACCACTGAGCCACCTTCCCAGCCCCCAAGCTGGTAACTTCTGTTCTTCCATCTCACTGTCTTGAGCTTAACCCTTCAGCTCCACAGGTAAATGAATTCACACAGCAATTGTCTTTTCTGGCCTGGCTTATTTCACCTTGCATAATCTCTGCCAGGTCTCTCCAGTCCATGCTGGCCGGTACCTGCGGCATCTCCCCATTCCTCCCTCCCTCTTTCCCTCCTTCTCTCCACCCCTCCTTCTTCCCCCTCCACACACACACACACACACACACACACACACACACACACACACACGTATATCCATCCATCACTGGTCACATTTCCATTACAAAGACTAAACGGGAAACAGTCTGGAAGATTTTCGTTTCCCAGGGTCTCCAGTATGGGCTCACAAAGGGCTGCAAGTTGAGCTGCTCTCCAGAGCTTTTCCTAAAAGGCCTCCAGCATTCAACAGATGACCAACCAGGGAGCTGCCTGGGGCTCTGCACCAATCACAGAGCTGCCTGAGGTTCTGCACCAATCAGGGAGCTGCCTGAGGTTCTGTACCAACCAGGAAGCTGCCTGGGGCTCTGCACCAATCAGAGAGCTGCCTGAGGTTCTGCACCAATCAAGAAGCTGCCTAAGGTTCTGTACCAACCAGGAAGCTGCCTGGGGCTCTGCACCAATCACAGAGCTGCCTGAGGTTCTGCACCAATCAAGGAGCTGACTGAGGTTCTGTACCGATCAAGGAGCCACCTGAGGTTCTGCACTAATCAGGGATCTGCTTGGGGCTCTGCACCAATCAGGGATCTGCCTGGAGCTCTGCACCAATCAGAGAGCCACCTGAGGTTCTGCATCAATCAGAGAGCCACCTGAGGTTCTGCACCAATCAGGGAGCTGCCTGGGGGTCTGCACCAATCAGGGAGCTGCCTCAGGTTCTGCACCAATCAGGGAGCTGCCTGGGGGTCTGCACCAATCAGGGAGTTACCTGGGGCTCTGTACCAATCAGGGAGCCACCTGAGGTTCTGCACCAATCAGGGAGCCTTCTGGGGCTTTGCATCCATCAGAGAGCTGCACCAATCAGGGAGCTGCCTGGGGCTGTGCACCAATCAGAGAGCTGCCTGGCACAGAAGCAGATTTTTCCCAGCCAACCAGCCCCCACCACTGGCCCTGCCCTACAGCCCCTTTCCCATGCTGGTGGCCACAGGGCCCTGCTGCTTCCCGGAGCTGACCAGAGCAGCCCGGTGGAACCCACAGCACCCTGCTCTGTGTGACGGCAGACTGCAATCCTCTCCCTGCAGAGCGAGTGGGGGTGGGGGGCTTTCCAGACAGGCCCGGCTCTGCGCCTGCTGCCCTGCTCAGCAGTTCAATGAATCTTAACTGAGAAGTCAGCTACTTTTCTGAAGCTCAGAAAAGCAGAGGAGACTATTCAAGTGCCAGGCGGCATCTTGTTCCCTATTCTGCGGCCATCACAGAATGCCCGAGACTTGAGAACACGCACAGAACAGACAGTTATTCCTTGCCGTTGGGAAGGTGGGAAGTCGAAGGCCTAGAGGCTGCATCCGGGAGGGCCTGCCGCCCGCAGAGCCCTCCTGATCTAACGGCCTGCCTCTTAAATAACCCGCCTCTCCACGTGGGCGCGGGGACCGAGGTCCAGGCCCATGACCCTGGGGCACAGTGGAGGTTGCTCTGCCCTTGAACCCCTCCAACAGTGATGGGTAGCCTGGGCCCTGGCAGCGTGAACTGTCAATCCTCTTCCCGTCTTCCCTGATCAAACACACGGGCCTGCCTGTCCATTAGCTCTCGCTCCAAGCACAAACCCCGTTCCTTCCCTTCCCAGCGCCCGGCACCCACATTCCCACACTGTGGCACCCACAGAGCAATGCTTTCTGCCCTTTGAATGACAAAATCACAGCTCTGGAGAAATGAGGGCTAATCCCTCGGCCCCCACCTCCCCTGGACAACGGCGGCTGGCCAGCCGAGCTCAGTGATGGGTACCAGCCCTGCTGATATTAAATGCATAATTAATGAAACCGTAAGGAGGAGACAAGACGTGTTCCAGGCGGCAGACAGAGAACAATCCATCCTCACCCAGGGAGGAAGAGCAAGCCAACGCCGAGAAGGCTGAAAAATGACCCTGTTCTTAGACTGCTTTTCACTAAGCACCCAGGAGCCTTGACTAGACACAGAACCTCCCTCGACCCCGTGTGAGCTCCCAGTGCTCACCTGGAACTCGAAGTGCGTGTGCTCCAGGAACTTCTGGTTCATGATCTCGGCAAACTTGTTGATGGCTCTCAGGAAGACCCTGGGGGAGGGGAGGAGGTTGCCGGGTCACCGGAGCACGCATCCCGGGGGCCCCTGGTCACCCTACCCACCTCCCGGCCCCTGGCCCTGCCCCGTGTGCTACAGCAGAGTCCCCTCGTCCTCCTGCAGGGCTGATTTGCCCACCACGGCCCCCACCCTAGCTGACATCCGACCACACTGAAAACCCCTCCGTGCCTGCCCCCTAACAACCCCGGAGCTGGCTGCTTAACCTCCTTCTGACATCCGCAACGTCCTGGGTTAAAGGCAGGAGACGCTTGTGGCAGAAAATCCGTATCAACCTTCCGAAACACCGACGCGGAGAGAAGTCGCCCCTTCCCAGCCAGCCACCCAGCCTGGCACCGAGTCGGCCCGTCCAGAGGAAGCCCCCACAGCCAAGGCCCCAGACGTGCACACGGAGGCGATGTTTCGATGGCGGCGGGGGCTGAACGCCACCTCACAACCCGCGGGGATAAATCGTGTGCCCTGCCCGTGCTGGCCAGTGAGCGCGGACATACATCATCCCTCTCGATCGCTGAGGATCACGGCCGTGAGGCTGCTTCGCCATTTATTTAATCGCTTTCTTATTGATGGGCCTTCTTGCGGCGTCTCGGCTCGCTCTGTTCTGAACGGCGTTCTGGTGGGTCCTTGGCCACGCACACCTCGTGCTCCGCATATGCCTTGTACTTCCTGTAATCACCCCTGCCCCCGGCCTGTCCAGATCAGTGCAGCCCTCCCTGCACATCTGGACAGCTGCTGTCCAAGGCAAGTTGTCCTTCAGTGTGTCCCTTGCTGCTCCTTGCCAGGCCCCGACCCCTGTTCAGTCACGGCAGCGCCCCGTGGTTCCCCCCACCCCCACAGCCCCATGAATGGCTGTTGCCGACTCTCGGGACAACCTGCTGTCCACGCCAGGTCTCTCTCATTGCTGGGGCTCTGGCCTTCCTTCCCGGGTTTGTGTCTCATGACCGCCCCGTGCTTCCCGGCACATCCTGAGAACTTGGCCTTGGGGCTGTGCTTTTGGTCCAACGCCCCCAGGTTTGCCTCTCCTCGCTGCCGTTGGGAGAGGCACAGGATTTGGCACGCACGCCCACATGCACGCACGCATGCGCGCACGGAGCAGAGGTCACCTCTGGTCTTGCCGTCCTCTAGCTCTGAGGACTTGGGGCAGGTGGCCGTCACCTCTGAATGCTCAGCTCCCTCCCCTGGAGGCCTGTGCGGTGGGGGACGGGCCCACCGTTCACGAACAGCCTTTGAAAGGATGTCTCTTTCCTCCATGAAGACTGGTCATGGGACTCTGTGGACAGAAAGGCTCCGCGTGGCTGGCAGCGTGTGTGGAAGCATCTCGGGGTCTGACATGTGACACCAGAGCGAGGGCTTTGTGCGCCCCGACAGCAAGAGCGCCCCCTGGGGTCCAGCCAGGGTCACTGTCCCAGCCTCAGCCTGGGTCTGGCCGGCTCCTGGGGCAGGGCCAGTGGCCAGCAGTTGGCCCCGAGGGATGATGGACATGTGGGGTGGGGGAGGAGGAGGCAGTGAATTCTTTCCTCTTTCCAGATTCTTCCAGAGCCACCTGGTCGAGTGGGAACGTGGCTGAACCGTGGGTGACGCCTTCTTACCTTCTCCCTTCCTCTTTTGAAGACAGTTGCCCTCAAACCTAAGCATGGATGTGGTGAAGTAGGCTGAGGACGTAGTGAGCTGTTAGAACGAAGTTCCTGACCGAAGTACTAGAGCATCAGGATCTCAGCGAAGGCCCAGCCGGTAGAGCGTGGGCGCCTCCACCTCCCCATCCGTTCTGACCTCCGGGAAGCCGAGCGCAGCCCAGCCCCGGGGCCAGGCTGCCTCCCCCGCCTTTCTCCAAGGCTTCTTGGCTTCCTGGGCGTCTGCTGGCTGCTTTGACGTTGAGCCTGCATGGACCTTCGCCGGGACCTGTCTTCCCGCGACCTCTGCCCCGGCGTGTGTCTTCCCGCGACCTCTGCCCCGGGGCGTGTCTTCCCGTGTCCAGCTCACACGTGCTTGCATGGCTCCTGCCTTTGGCCGGCGGGGCCCGGGCCCAGCCCCGGATGCCGCACGGTGTGTTGTGGGCCGGCCAGCAGGCAGCGGGCTGGCAAGCCGACACCAAGCGGCAGGGGTGGTTAACCCCCTGGCAGCCCGGGGAGCATGTGGAGCGGGTCCTGAGCGGAGCTACTCTGCAGGGAAGGCCTCTGATGGGAAGGCGGCCCCTCCCTCCCACGCCCGTCCCGTAGCTCCCTGGGTCAGCCACCTGACCCTGGCCCAGGTGAACTGTGACCGCCACACACACAGACCCCTTGGGAGCTGGAGGGGGCTGCGGCAACCCCTGCCCTTCCGAGCGGTGACCTTGAACTCCTCGGCAAAGTTGGGATTCCATCCGCCCATCTCACAGTGAGGAAGACGGAGTCCAGCAGAGCCGCTTGTCCAGGGCTCAGCCCCAGGCCTCCCCAGCATGAACTGCCCGGCCACCTCTGGCCCTGAGCTCAGGATGCTGACCGCATTTCCATCTGGTCTCCCCAGGAGACAAAGCCCCCGCCCGCACGCCCCAGGGCCCGCTCCCTGAGCCTCGGGCTTCTGCAAAGACTTGCCAGTTGACTTCATTTTAGTGGCGGGTGTGGGAATCCCGGACTGAGGTGCAGGTGGAAGGGGGCGGGGGGGGGGGGACAAGGCTGCCGGGCAAAACTCTGTTAATTTACAACATTGTAGAGAACTTCATCATTGTGAAATTAACCGCGTCGCGTAAATCAGCTCGCACTGGGGGCTGCGTCTCACCAGGAGGAAAAGCTGGCGACTGGAAGGATGTCTCCCAGCAGACAGCCGCCCCGTCTACATGCCCGAACAATGCACGGCTCCGAACCACAGACACCTGTGCTACACACACGCGCGCGCACACACATGCACACGCACACACACGCACACACACGTGCACACACATGCATGTGTACACATACACACAAGCACACACGCACGCACACAGTGCACACGCACACACACGCACACACACGCACGCGCATGTGTGCGCACACACGCATGCACACACGTGCACACGTGCACATGCGCACGCTCCTCACCGGGACCCGAGCCCCCTCAGCCCTCCGGCGTGGCTGTGCGCTGTGTTGGCCCACCTGTTCTGCACCATGCCCATGGCCATCCAGTCCCCGGGGTACACGTTCTTCCCAATCAGGTCCTTGAACATGATGAAGGTCTCCATCAGGAAGTCCTGAAACCGCACAGAGCACATGCGTGTCACCCAGCCCCGCAGGAGCTCACACAACACACATGTGCACAGAGCACATTTGTGTCACCCAGCCCCACAGGAGCTCACAGGGCACACGCGTGTCAGCCGGCCCCGCGGGGGCTCACAGGGCACACGCGTGTCAGCCGGCCCCGCGGGGGCTCACAGGGCACATGTGTGTCAGCCGGCCCCACGGGGGCTCACAGGGCACACGTGTGTCACCCAGCCCCGCAGGAGCTCACAGGGCACACGTGTGTCAGCCTGCCCCGTGGGAGCTCACACAACACACAGGTGCGCAGAGCACATACGTGTCAGCCGGCCCCATAGGAGCTCACAGGGCACACGTGTGTCAGCCGGCCCCACAGGAGCTCACAGGGCACACGCGTGTCAGCCGGCCCCGCGGGGGCTCACAGGGCACACGCGTGTCAGCCAGCCCCGCGGGGGCTCACAGGGCACACGCGTGTCAGCCGGCCCCGCGGGGGCTCACAGGGCACACGCGTGTCAGCCGGCCCCGCGGGGGCTCACAGGGCACACGCGTGTCAGCCGGCCCCACGGGGGCTCACAGGGCACACGCGTGTCAGCCGGCCCCATGGGGGCTCACAGGGCACACGCGTGTCAGCCGGCCCTGGGGCCCCACATCTTGGTGGCTCTGGATCCCCCCCTCTTTTAGAGGGATAGAGAGGAACAAGGCCGAGGTTTTCACACAGCAGTTCACAATGCCAGTGTGTGCAGGCGTGCACATGCATGTCATGTTACAGGTGTGTGCTGTGTGTTTATGGTAGAGGACAGGAAAGCTAGGGGGACTTAACTTGAAAGTCACTGTGTTAAGCTACATTGCAAAATTCTGGGGATGGTGCGGGTTCCTTTCCAGTACCTTTGCTTCTCGGGGGGCCACGCTCGGTTCCAGGCAGGGCTCTGACTCACAAGAACAGAGCCAGTGCTGTCTGCTAGGTGCTAAGTCTACCTCACAGGCCACCATGGGGACCCAGCCAGTGCTGCCTGCTAGGTGCTTAGCATGGGTCCTGAAGCCTGCCAAGGCTGGTCAGCGCCGGCGCTGGTGCTGATTACTCTTATTATCTATGAGGGGGGGGGATGTGTCTTTCCCCGTGGGCCTGCTCCCTATGTGGGGGGGGGGGGTGGAGAGGGGCTCCTGGGCGAGGGGGGCCCCGGGGACTGACGGGGGCGGCAGGTGTGGTAGGTGAGACAGACAAGGAGCGGAAGGGGACGGAGCGAGTGTTCATGACTGTGCCGGCCCCCGGGGAGACCTCCCAGTCCCTGCCCACCGGCCAGCCGCACTCACCACGAGGTCGGTGCTGGTCTGGAAGGTCTCGATGTAGAAGGAGTAGTGCTGGTCCCCCATCTGGTCCAAGATGGCGGTCATGCAGGCCACGAAATGACTCTGCGAGAAACAAAGAGCAAACCCTGACGGGAGGAACGGGGCCTGGGGATTCACCGTCCCCCTCCCCCTCCCCTCCAGCTAGAAACACGCCGCACGAACGAGAGCGGAGGCCGGAGGAGGAGGTCTCTGCTGACCAGAGCAGTGTGAGCGCTCCCACCAAGGATGCCTGCTGACACTCGGTGCGCGCATGCCCCGGCACCCACCATGTGCCTGGGACAGGGAGGAGAGACTGGCCCACCGCAGCCCCTCTGCTCGGGCCCTGGAGAAGCGTTCTGTGAGGGATGATGACCTTGGCCTTGAGCTAAGCTTGGCCCAGTGGGTGTCTAAATCACCATCCACGAGACAAGACGTGGAAGAGCGGGTACGCCAGCCCAGACAGACACGCCAACCGCACAGCAAACGATCCCGGGGTGGGGAGACGCACCGACCCTTCCTGCCCCCGCCTGCAGAGCAACGCTGGGAGGTCCCATTTCGAGCATTCACACCTGTAATTCCACATCTCTCACACCAACCCACCATCCACCCCCACCCCAGAGTCACTGGAAGGGTCAGACGGCTCCTGCAAGGCCTGGACACACGGGGAGGGGTTCGGGGAGGGTCAGCGGGCCGGCGGGAGGCCCAGAGAAGTTGTGTGGACAGTGACGGCACTTGCTAAAGGCCCTGGGAGGAGAAGCAGAGCCGTCCAGAGTTCAGGACTGGGCTTGGAACGCAGCACTAACATCCCAGCACCTGCATCTGGTGAGCAAGAGGCAGATCAAGGTGGAGACCCAAGGGGAGGGTCTGGAAGATTCCTAGGATTGGAGGAGCGAGGATAGACAGCCAGCGTGACCATCACGGCCCCCGTGTGGCTGCAGCTTGGACCACGGAGAGGCCTGTGAGGCCCAGACCAGGGCAGACCCGCAGACACAACCCACCGCCCTGCCACAGCCTGCAGAGAACCTGCCCATGAACGTTTTTCATAGTTGAACAACAACAACAACAAAGAGTAATCGAGATACTGGTATCAGAAACTGCTGCCTTTGCTTGTTAAGAACTTCTCCATTTGTCAAAAAGACAATAACAAGCCGGAGCAGGCGGCTCACGCCTGTCATCCCAGCTACTCAGGAGGCTGAGATCTGAGGACTGAGGTTCAAAGCCAGCCCGGGCAGGAAAGTACCTGAGACTCTTCTCTCCAATAAACCACTAGAAAACCAGAAGTGACGCTGTGGCTCAAGTGGTAGAGTGCTCGCCTTGAGCTGAGGGACAGCGCCCAGGCCCAGAGTTCAAGACCCACGACCGACAAAAAAAGACAATAATAAATTTTCATAACCACTTAGGTCTGCGAGATCACAGGGGTGCATTTCTGTCCCCTGAGTGTTCCCTGGGGTGTCCAAACCCTCCTCAAACTCCTGATAACTTCTCCTGTGCACCCCGCTCACCTCCTGCTGGGGAGCTGGGGGCGGCATGCACCCAGTCTGATGACAAGCTGTGGTTTAAAATGGCCGAGGACCTCAGAAGGGCCTTGGAAGCGTCGACCCCGCAGGGTCAGGGGTCAGCCACGCCACTGACCGGCTGCCAGTGACCCCGTGCCCGCGTACCGCCCATGCTGCGTCCTCACGCGTACCGGGCAGGGCCTCTGCGCTCCCTGTGTAGGGCACGGGGGGGGGGGGGGTCCACGGGCCTCACATCCACCTGCCCCACCCCGAAACCTGCCCTGCTGGGGCCTCCAGTGGGTGCTGTTGAGTTTGCCCTGGCCACTCCCTCCCCGGCTCCCACCCAGTCCACCAAGTGAGCCTGATTTGTACCAGGCTGAACACAGGGCGGGGAGGGGGGAGGGGACAGACCCTGGAGTCGGAGGGGTGGGAGGTGAATGCCCCCCCCTCCGTCCGTCCCTTGCCCTCCCCCTCTCCCATTCTCTCTCTCCCTCCCTTCAAGAATTCATCCTGCGGCCACTAGAGGTCTTCCATCTCTCCTCCTCGTACGGCAGCCGCTGTGTAGTTTGCTCTGCTCTTATTATTCCTACGTGAGCAGACCCTCCGCACTTCTTGCGTCTGCACGGGGAAGATGACCATCTAAAGGGCTTCCTCTCCCTTCCTGCTGGAGTTATTCTGCCGCCGGGGAGAGGCTGGTTCGCGTCGGGAAGAGAGGAGCTTCCTCTTCGGGCAGTCTCCTGCTTCGAGGTAAGAGACGCCAGGAGCTTTGATTTTTATTTTTCATTTTTTTGCGGTCGATGTGATTGGAGGGGGAAACGCAGTCATCTCTTGGGTAATAGTTTACTTTGAAAGCTTGGCTTGGATGTGTGTGCGCGTGTGCATGTGTGTGTGTGTGTGTGCGTGCGTGTGTGCTGTGTGGTCTCTGGTCCGGCAGATCTGGGGCTGCAGGCAACCCTAAATGCATGGTGCTCGGAGGCTTTTTATTTCCAATGGCTTGATTTGAATGTGAGGGAGAAGATGCACAGAACCACCCCGGGGAGCTCAAGTTGCACAGCGCTACCTTGGAAAGGTGGTATTTTTCTGGAGCTTTGTTTGGGGGAAACTTCTAGGCTTCATTTACAAAGGAAAAAAAATTTGTAATAGGAGGGAGACGGTGGTCCCCACCAGGGAGGTGAGGGGCTCCTCGGGGAAGCGCTGCTGCTGGGTCGCGAGTGGGCGCGTCGGCGTGTGGAGTTCTGGGCTCGGTGGCGATCACTTTTGTCAGCTGTGTGTGAGATCTCTTTGTTCCGAGGACCCCCTCGACCCCCGGCCTCTGGGCAGGGTTTGGGGGCGCCCGGCGCCTGCACACCTCACCTACGTTTGGCTGTGGGGGAGCAGCTCTGCTGCTGTTTTCCACTTCCCACCCTGCTTCCCCGCCCTGGTGGCTAGCCCACCTTGCAGTCAGGTCACCGAGCATCACGGAGCCGCGGCCGGGAGGCTCCTGAAATAGCGTTTTTTAAAGCCGTAGCCCACACTCTGTGGTGCCGTGGCGGGCGACGGCTGAGCCTCCAGGCGTGGATCCCCCCTTGGCGTCTCCTGGGTGGCGAGCGCCCCCTGCCCCTCTCCATGCTGCCACGTCCACTGTGTCTTCCGTGGGGGGCGGGAAGGGGGGGCAGGGGTGGCGGTCAGCCCATGTCGGCTCACCGCCGTTGCTCAAACTTTACGCCGGAGGACCCCAGACTCCCGGGAACCCCTCTACCCCCAGCAACCCAGAAGAGCCCAGACCCTGCAGCAGACACTGGGGTGGGGATCCCCCCTCCCCCGTTCTTATCCAGGGCAGAGATTCCGCCAGGCATATTTACTAGCAGGCATGAGGCAGCCACTCACCCGTGCCTGAGCAGCGTGCCCGTGCCCGCGGATAGGAAATTGCTTCTCAACACAGAATGCCTGTGGGACTCTGTAGATTAAGTTCCAGGGAGAAATTGAATCCGAAACCGGGCGAGGCTCACCTCGCGCCCGCCGGCTGGCTTCAAATATGGCTAATGAGTCACAGCGCGAAGAGACACGGTTCGAAACTAGGTCAAACGTGTAAAAATAAGCACAAGGCAGGCGCGGGGCTGCGTGGTGCGGGGTGGCGCGTCCCGGCCGCGGGGCCACGGGGGGCTCTCCCGGGAGGGCCGTCCCTCCACCCAGGTCTGGGCACGCCCCAGCGTCTGGACCAAGTGAGGACCCCGTGTTGAGAGCGACTGGGCAGTCTTCCCAATGGCACCCCGAGTCACTGGCTCCACCCATGCATTAGAAATAGCAGCATCATTGTAGTAGTAAACCTATCTACTTAACAGCCTCGGGTACACGCTCACACACGCGCACACGCGCACACACACCCCTCCCGCAGAGCTGAGAGACCCAAGGCAGACGCTCTCTTCTTCCTCTACCAACAAAATCGGGGAGAAGAGTCTGGTGGCAGCCGACACCCCCACTCACCTATGGGTGAGGGAGATGAGGGTTAGGAGGGAGGGAAGGAGGGAGGGAAGGAGGGAGGAGGAGGAGGAGGAGAGAGAGAGAGAGAGAGAGAGAGCGAGAACGCTAACTTTGCCAGCTCGCTACCTAAATACCAGCATTACTATGCGGTACCAGCTGGTGGCACGTTGCTATAGTAACTTCAAATAACATGCGCGACCAAAATAAAATGGAATATAGAGAGCGCCCGGGAGAGGAGAAAGTTTGCAGGCCGAGGAGGCTGGTGGAGAGATGAGCGTCTTCCTACGGTCTGTCTGTCCTGCGGAGACTCGGGAGGGGCCGGTGCCCCTCAGGGTAGCTTTACCCTCCCCCCTGTGTCTGCCGGGCGGTGATGGGGGGGGGGACGGGTTGGGGTTTATTCTGGATGAAGTGAGCGACATCTGGGGCTGGGCCGGGACGGAGGTGGGAAAGACCCAGGGGAGCATCGTGGAGCCATCTTGGGGGCAGCTGCTGACGTGACCTCCCGTCTCTGGTGGCCACGGCCCAGGGCCGGGCCCTGCGCGGGGTCCAGCAGCGAGCAGGACAGACAGGGCGCTGCCCCAGCCGGGCTCCACGTGGGATTGGACGCGCGCGCAGCCCCGGCCGCGTCTCCGCCGACAGCCGGCTGTGACCTTGAGCGGGTCCGGAGCCTCCGGAGCCTCCGACGCCTCACCTGGCAGAGGATCGGCCTGCGAGAGCCCTCGGGAGGCGGCGCCCATGATGAACTCTTCCTGCCGGCTGTGGTCCAGAGAGACATGCGCTCCGCCAGCTCCCGTTCCCCCCCCGACCTCAGCAGTGAGGTCTGTCCACACACACCCTGCTCCCGTCTGTCTGTCTGCACATAGTG